>NW_012152174.1:4244352-4296542 GCF_000956105.1 Propithecus coquereli | reverse complement strand
AGACATATAAAAAAAAAAAAAAAGAATGGAAAAACGAACATCACATGTACTCACTATTGAATTGTAACTAACCAATCAGCACTCATGTGCACAGATGGGAAGCAAAACTCAACGGAAATCATGCAAGTGGGAGGGAAGAGGAGGGGATTGGTGAGATCATACCAAATGGGTATAATATACACTATCTGGGTGATGGGCACACTTATAACTCAAGCAGTACAAATGCAATCCATGTAACCAAAACATTTGTGCCCCTGTAATATTCTGAAATTTTTTTAAAAAGTACTATTAAAAAAAAAAGAGAGAAAGTCACTAGCACCCTTCTTACTCTTTGTAGCTCTTCTTACTATCTTTGTAGCTACTATCTTTGAAAGCTCTTCTTTCTCTGTGAAGAGCAGAGCCAACCGGAACACCTGAGAGCTGGGTGCCAAGCCCTCCTAAGAGCAGGCTGGGTTTGTGTCCACTAGAAAAGCTGCTCTCACAGAGTCTTCTCCTCCACTCTTACTCCTGGCCCAATTTTGTAAACACTTCTTTGCCTGTGACCTTCTGCAGCAGAAAATGGACTAGTTGACTCGGAGTAAATAGTAGCAAAGAGCCATCATTTACAAATCAAATTAGTGGTAAGTGTATTTTCTAGCTTCATTCTTACCCATTGTGTTTATTTCCTTTCTTTACAACAAACTTAATAACAGGAGTCATTCACTCATTCATTTGTGGACAGACATGTTTGAGGAGGAGGCACTGTTCTAGGCATGGGATACCTCTACGAACAAGTCAGACGGGGTCCCTGATGCCACTCATTCACATGCTACATGAACGCAATGCACTTAAAAGTTCTGCCTAAACTCAGGGAGCTTCCTTCAAGAGGATCCTGTGGCAGACAAACCCTAACATGACCCCTGGCGATCCCATCTTCTCATACTCATGCCCTCCTCTTGCGTGTGGATGGGACCTGTGATTTACTTCTAGCAATGGAATGTGGCAAAGGTGATGGAATGTCACTTGTGGTATTAGAGCATAATATATAAGATTTCATCTGCTAGCAGACTCATTCTAGAAACTCTGTGGCAGACTTTGAAGTCTAAGATTAGTAGTTGTGCTGGGAGGCCCATGTGGCAAGCAGCTGAGGACAGATACCAGCCAAGATGCAGCAAGAAGCTAGCTGGGGTCTTCAGTGGTACAGCTGCAAGGAAATGAATTCTGCTGACAACCTGAGTGAGCCTGGAGGTGGATTCTCTGCCAGCCCCGACTCCAGATGAGAACATAGGCTAGCTGTGTTCGATCAGTGCAATGAATACTTTGATTGCAGTATTATGATATCCAGACAAGCTATTCCTAGCCTATTGACCCACAAAAACTATGAGATAATAAATGGGTATTATTTTAGGCTGATAAGTCTGTGGCTCTTTGTTATGTAGCATAGAAAACTAATAGAGATCTCATGGACAAGAAGGGTAACCTGGCCCGGGCACTGTCCCACAAGCTCCTGTAGCTGGTCAGACTGGTTTCCTCTACTCATCTCTAGTACATCCCTTAGGATCTTGGATTGCAGAGTTCTAACTCTCCCCAGAACTCCCCTGACCTAGAGAAGCATGTTTACAACCTTTCAAACTCCTTAAAATCAGAAAAATGATGAAGCAGAGTTGTCTGAAGCAAGACCACAGACAAGGAGCGATCCCTGCAATAGTGTATAAGTTGGGCACTGTGTGTGTCACTGAAGGGATTCCAAAGACCTGTCCTCTCCTACCCCAGTACCTTACCTCTTAGGCAGCCCACAAGCCACAAATTCCACTCCTGGGATCAGTCTTTTGAAGTGAGGAATTATCTCCAGGCTGTCCTTATTATTACATGCAGTATCTTTCTGTTTTTTCATTCATTGATCAATAAATATTTAATTTCCTCATACATATAATGGATATAATGATACTACTTATACCATTGTATAAGTAATTGCTTGGCATGTTGTAAATACTATATAAGTCTATGCTGTTGTTATTAATATGGTTTGTGGTATTGTTATTTGTTATAGCACAGACAGTGACCTAGACATTGAGAATACAGATATGTATATGACACAGACACTGCCATGTAGCTGGTTCCTTCCCTATCTGTCAAAGAGCTAGGTTCTGAATGAAAAAGGTCAACGAGATGGGAAGTTCTATGGAATGGGGGTTTGAAATCAGCAATATGGATTTCAGAGCCACAGGGCGCATGCTAGAAAAGCCCATTCCGGGGGGGTGAAATCTGGAGGTGGGAGATATAAGAGATGGATCCAATAGCAGCCTATGTCCTCCTGGTGTCTCAGGAGTTAATCAATACTGAGACAAAAGAGATGGGGGAGGACAAATTCCACCTGCATCATAATTTTTATAGGGTCAATCCTGCTATTGCAAAGAAATTAAACTATGAATACTCATCATAGCCACAGGATTATTGTTCCTGGCAAATATGTAAATAGTAAACATAGGGTACAATAATGTTTATTTAGGAATTACATAAAAGTACAATTCACAGGAAAGTCAGATTCTATTGCTTTTCTTTCAGGAAAGCTCGTGGGAACTCTAAGGGTGAAGCAGTCTTCTGTGGTAGACGGAAGTGGAGGCTGAAATCACAGTCTGGTCTCTGTTCTCCTGGAACACAGCTCCTTTTTTGTGAATGGAACATGGTGGAGCAAAGGTTCCAGGAAGCAAAGGAGGGTGTTGGCTTCTCTGTCCTGCATGTTCTAAATAAATCTCTCAGGGACAAGCCTGGCCTCTCAACAAGCCACTCAGAGTTAAATCCGTGTTTCCTTGGGGTTTCTTGATTAAGGTATCATCCAGGATAAGGGTAGAAATGAGATTAGGGCACAGCTCACATCATATTACAATTGATTGCTGGTGAGTGTGTCTCACTCTGTGGTTGGACTTTGTATTCCTTCTTTCATCTCTGTACGTAGCATAGTGTCAGCCAATAACAAAATATTCAATATGCATTTACTAAATAATGAGTCACTGAATGCTGATTAATAAAACCAGACACAGAATGAGTAAATGGTCAAAAGAGGGGTAAACTAACTCATAAGTCAATAGTTACTATTCCTGCTTGTGGGTTTCCACATTGAGAGAACATTTGACCAATTTAGATATATTCTGGTAGGAATAGAATTTCAATCTAGAAGCAAGAGACTTTGCTCAAATAGTAAAGTCAAAAAAACTATCTATAGCAAGGGCCAATTTCTAGAGATTTCTCTTAGATCTTCTTCCTGACTACTCCATACAACTAGTGCTTTGTTTTTCTGGTGTAGAAAAGATGAAAAAAGAATTCTCCAGTGTTCTAAACTCGTACTCTGCAAGGCTTTGTAAATGTTTGTGTTCCACGCGAAACCAGATATTTTGATTTCGTCTCCTGGCCTTTCATAAGGTGCCTTGATTTTTGCCATTGGGGTTGTTCTTTAAGACGTGAGATCTTGTTATGAAAGACTCCTTTGCATATCAGATAGTGATCATATAAGTCTGAGTTTGGTTTACTGTTTATTTCTTGAGATGGAGGAAACATGAAAATGGAACATCACAAGGAGGCAGGGTGTGTAACGGCAAACAAGAAGAGCTTCTGAAAGAATCTGAGCTCTATTACTTACTATCTTGAATAGATTATTTAAATTCTATAAGCCTTCTCGTTCTCTAAAATGCCAATATAAGTACTTACTTGAGATAATATGATAATTTTTTCTCTTCTTTTTTTATTAGACATGGGGTCTTGCCATGTTGCCCAGGCTGGTCTCAAACTCCTGGGCTCAAGTGATCCTCCCACCTCAGCTTCTCAAGTAGTTGGGATTACAGGTGTGAGCCACTGTACCCAGCTTATGATAATTTAATGAGATGGTTTCTGTGAAAACGATCAGCATACAGTAAAGTGATCAATAATTATTAACTATTCCTATTATGCCTTGATTGGGAGGCAAAGGAAAGAGAAGGAAGTATTAAAAGCTTGGGTGCTGTCCAGCACTGTATGCAAGGGGTGGAGGGGACACAGGAAAGAGAGTTGTTTTTTTTTTTTTTTTGAGACAGAGTCTCACTGTGTTGCCCGGGCTAGAGTGCCGTGGCATCAGTTTAGCTCACAGCAACCTCAAACTCCTGGGCTCAAGCGATCCTCCTGCCTCAGCCTCCCGAATAGCTGGGACTACAGGCATGCGCCACCATGCCCGGCTAGTTTTTTCTATATATTTTTAGTTGTCCAATTAATTTCTTTCTATTTTTAGTAGAGACGGGGTCTCACTCTCGCTCAGGCTGGTTTCGAACTCCTGAGCTCAAACGATCCGCCCGCCTCGGCCTCCCAGAGAGCTAGGATTACAGGCGTGAGCCACCGCGCCCGGCCTAGGAAAGAGAGTTTTAAAAGTGGTGATAGTAGAAAGCTACAAACAAATTTCTCTAAACTCATCATCTCTCAAAAGGCTAATTTCGAAGTTGATAGCTTGTGCTAATGCATTCCACGAGAACATCATACCTGTTCCCTGTCAAATTTCTAAGATTCAAATGCTTTTCGTATACTTTGTACAATAGTGTGTGGTAGGCAGAATGAAGGCCCACCAAAAATGTTGACTCTAATTTTCAGAATCTGTGATTATGTTATTTTAAATGGCAAAAGGGGTTTTGCAGATGTGATGAAAATTATGAACTTTAATATGAGAAGATTGTCCTGGATTATATAGGTAAGCTCCATCTAACGGTATAAGCCCTTAAAAGTGGAAGAGGAAGGACGAAGAGTGAGTTAGAGAGATGTAGCAGAACAAGAAAGGGAAGAGTCAATGCTTGAGACGTACTCAACCCCCTGTTGCTGGCTTTGAAGATGGATGGAAGAGCGTGGCCATGAGGCAAGGAGCAGGCAACTTCTATGACCTGGGCAAGGCCCTCAGCTGACAACTAGTAAGGAAATGGGGACCTCAGCCCCACGACCACGCGGAGCTGAATTCTGCCGACAGCTCATATGAACAAGGAAATGGATTGCCCTTTAGAGCCTCTGGAAAGAAATGCAACTCTGCTGACACCTTGATTTTAGCCCAGTCAGACCCAGGTTGGGCTTTTGACATAGAGAAGTACAAGGTAGTACATTTTTGTTGTTTGAACTGTTAGTAGTAATTTGGTTAAGCGGCAATATAAAACTAATACATAGAGGTAAAGATAAAACCTTCATTTAATTTCATTCATTCATTTATTACTCATTTATTCATTTTCCAAACATTCACTGAATAGCTATAACGAAGCAGGCCCTGAGTCAGTGCTGGTAAAAAGGAAAAGCACGAGTAAGAACCGGTCCTAGATCTCAACATATTTACAGGAAGTCAGTGGAAAAACCAGAAAAAGTCCTCAGACTCCCTAAACAACTTGTTGCCTTAATACTCTGAACTATACAACCTGTTCTCTTGAGTATGATTTCGAAACAATTAGTCACAGTGGAAGTGTGTAATGTTTTGCAAACGCATTGGTATGGATCTAGCACAGGCAAATTACAGAAAAACTAATGGTTTTTGTCCCCTTGGTCTGTATGCAATGAGATCATGACTTTGCTGCCCTTCACTGTGGGGCCTTGGCCAATCATTCATCACAAACACCCATGTCACACTGCTGTTGCCCAAGGACACGGTGAGATCTTCCTCCCTCCGGCAAGCAGCCTGCAGAGGGTAGCCTTAGGTATGCCTCAGAATCATGTGGAAGGCTCTACCTTCAGAGATTTTGATTTAGTAGGTCTTGGTGGGGTCTGAGAATCTGCATTTCTCACAAGCTCCCAGGTAACGCCTCCTGTCCATGAGCCGCACTTTGGAAGGTTGCTCCTTGTTTATTGATAAATATGGTCCATGCAGTTAGACTGGTCAGCAGTAGACAAAGCTCAAAACACATGTGGCATTCCTGCCAGTTGGTGTCATGCTTCTGAATGCCCGAGCCCTGTTAGTCCTCCACCCTGGTCCTTCCCATTTTTGTTCTTGGATGAAACTTCCCTACCCTCCTATGATAACCTGAAATGCCCTGCAATTTGCTGCAAACTCAGACCGCTGGGAAGTAAGGGAGGGGAGGGGAGAACGAATGATGTTTCCTTAGCCCTAAGTCCAGACAAAGGGGCCTGATGTCCTTGCCGTCATAAACAGCGTCCTCGTTGGTAAGGTAAATTTGAAAAAACATTGAAATCTCTACTTATGCAACTTGGCATGAGGATAGAGCACTTGTCCTGCTGAGGGGCAAGCAAAGCGATTACACAATGTGCTCTGTGGACGCTGAGGGCATTGGATGATGTTGCAGCCTCTCCCCACCGCCAGCCTCCCCTCACTGAATTCTGTTGTCCCTTATTTCCCTCGCTGCTATCCTTCCATGAGCATTTTAAGATCAAAGGGCATGCCAGAATGTATTGACACAGACAACTGCAAATGACCTACTGTCCAGGCCTCTGGTGCTGCTTCCAGAGACTGTTTATCTGATCTATGAACACCGTAAACCTCATGCAGCGATTCCAGGCAATAACCTAGAATTCCTAAACGGAGTCCTTGTGCGTGTCACATCACTTTTATTGGCTGTATAGATTGTGGTTCCTCTTTTTAAGGTTCAGAAACATAAAATGGGATTTGGCTGTACTGTTTGGAAAAATCCAGATGAAATTCCAATGTATGTTCTCCATTATTTGAAAGAGCAGAATATTATCAACTACGACTTTGTCAAGTTCAGCTTACTTTATTAAAAGGAAAAATGTCTTTGTTGTGGAAGTCAGTTTTTGCTTAGGTGCTCTTCCTAAACTAAAGATTTTTGTAGAGCCGTGGGAAGATGGTTTATCTCCTGATGACTGTGGTAATAGTATTTCTTTTGTGCTAGGTCTCTGCAAAAAGAAAAAGACTTATTTGGCAGATGAACATTTACACATCTGTACATCTCTTTTCTTTTAACAAGAATAAAATACTATGATTGCGTTTATTTATTAAAGATTATTTAGTTTTAGGGCTGGATGCGGTGACTTATGCTTGTAATCCCAACACTTTGGGAGGCCAAATTGGGAGGATTGCTTGAGCCCAGGAGTTCAATGTGATCGTGCCACTGCACTCCTGCCTGGGCAACAGAGCAAGGCCCTTTCTCTAAAAAAATAAAAACAACAAAAAACATTATTTAGTTTTCTCTGCTCACCCTAAAGCAGAGATTCTTTAATTTTATGCCATGAGCCTTTCTGGAACTCTGGTGATGCCTATAGATCTCTTCTAAAAATAATGTTTTAAAAACACCATATATAGGGCTACAAAGAAAAACAATTATTTACAGGTACAGTTACCTAAATATTAAATCGAATTTGTGATATAGTACTCCATGTGCTTATTCTTTATTAATACATTAATTCAGATCTAGCAGCGAACCTACTATTTACTATAACTCCAAAGTTGTGATGAGCAGAAACAGTATTTTGAGATAGCTGTAACTCTAAAGAGTATGAATATATCTGTTATTTCTATTGGAGATAAAAGACATGGTTATCTATTACTGTGGTTTTCTGTCTACATTTTTAATCAAAAGAAAATCTGAATTTCAGATAGAAGTTAGAAAAAAATAAAGATACAATTATTCCCATCCAGATCCATGGACTCCCTGAATTCTATCCACAGATCTCCTTGGGGTTGGAAAGTGGTCCATGGACCACAGGTTAAGGAATTGCCTAGAGCACCTAAGACTTTAATGTCTTCTCTCCCTCTGAGCATCTCTTCATGTACTCTAAATTTTAATGAATTCAGTAAAAGAATTTCTGTGAATCAATCAGCCTTTAAGAAATCAAGGCTATCACCCTTTTGTGGGGATCGCTTCTAGGTTTCCTATGGAATTCCACAAACTGTAACGATCAAAGACTCTGAAACTCATGGAGTTTTAATTATTCAAGTAACATACTGATCCATGATCTTTCAAAATTTTCTAAACAACACGGAAGAATATATATTAAATATGGGAGGAAAAGCACAATTTTTCTCCCTCCCAACTCCCACTCTCTTGCCCAGAAGGGAATCACTGCTGACAATGCATTTATATGTGGATGCATATTTTAAAATTCTCTGACCTTCATACGCCAATGGGAGCATGGACATGTTATTGCACTTAGCAGCAAAAAAGAAAGTAGTGGACAAAAAGAAAGTACTCAATTTCTCTCTGAAAATTGTACCAAAATTTGGAGAATTTGTGCTTTGTAAGACTGTGCTGCTCAAAGGTTATGTCAATGGGAACAATAGAGTGAGAACCTCTGAAAATCTGCTCCTCCATAAAAATCAGCAAAAATACTAGCAAAAATTGTCAAAATCAATTTTTTCCGAACTCTGAAAATTAACCAATGACTTACAACAATCCAAGGAGTATTAATTCAGGAAAAGTGGCTGAATATTGGTAAGAACAATGAGCTCTGTCTTTTTTTTTATCTTGGCTTCTTCCTATTCACCTCTCCCCGGCTCTGAATTAACCTAAAACACCAACAGTTCTGCAATCAGAGTGAAAATCAACATCCTAGCAGCAACTTGAGAGAGCAGATCAAGTGTGGAGCTCTGTAAAGCCACCCTGGAGAATTGTCATTATTTCCTCTGCCTGGCAGCTCTCTGGAAACTTCCACATAGAGGCTTGACTTTAATTGATACAAATGAGAGTTCTCCCAGTGTGGACACCCCTTTCCCTAAGGACAGTTGGAAACAATTAGCGGCAATTGTTTAACATCTCAGCTGCCTGAGGTGATACAGCTGGGGTAATGAAGCTGACCAAAAAGCTTAAGATGAAAAGCTGGGGAATAAAATGTCCACAGGAGGCTCTGAAGAAAAGCTTATTTTTAAGGATTTTGTACATAAATTCTCATTTAAAAT
Source organism: Propithecus coquereli (assembly GCF_000956105.1). Lineage (NCBI taxonomy): Eukaryota > Metazoa > Chordata > Mammalia > Primates > Indriidae > Propithecus > Propithecus coquereli. Next base: position 4,287,706 of record NW_012152174.1, on the reverse strand, counting down.
TAGCTAAGTGGATTCCTGACACCTGTGCACACTGATTCCTCTCTTTAAGGGAATGTCTTTTAGCATTGTGAACTCATTCAAGAAAATAAACCACTGATTCAGTGTAATAAATGGAGTCATAAGAGGATAGTCCTTGTGAGGATGTTGTATCAAGGTCATTTATTACCTTTGATTGATTAACATACGATTTGCAGTTTAGGTAGTAGTAAAACTACTAAATTGTTTTAATTCATTTCTTTCTTTTTTTTTTTTTTTTTGCATTTTGCTATAAGCAGTCAGGAGGAGCTAAGCTATACCTTCAACACTTTGCTTAGAAACCTCTTCAGCTAAATATCCAATTTCATCACTTGCAAGTTCTGCTTTCCACAAAACACTAGAACACAAACACAAGTCAGCCAAGTTCTTTGCCAATTTAAAACAATTGTTTTAATTATGGAAGCAATTAAGCCTTTAAGTTAACTTCCATCCTCTGTCTCTTAACTCTAACCTCTACAATGTTTACATTTCAATATCCAGTGAGTACTTTATCCATTAAAATAAATCCTGGGCCGGGTGCAGTGGCTCACGCCTGTAATCCTAGCACTCTGGGAGGCCGAGGCGGGTGGATCGCTCAAGGTCAGGAGTTCGAGACCAGCCTGAGCAAGAGCGAGACCCCGTCTCTACTAAAAAATAGAAAGAAATGATCTGGACAACTAAAAATATATATATAAAAAAATTAGCCGGGCATGGTGGCGCATGCCTGTAGTCCCAGCTACTCGGGAGGCTGAGGCAGAAGGATCGCTTGAGCCCAGGAGTTTGAGGTTGCTGCGAGCTAGGCTGACGCCACGGCACTCACTCTAGCCTGGGCAACAGAGCAAGACTCTGTCTCAAAAAAAAAAAAAAAAATCCTGAAAGCACATGAAAATGGGCATGGGATCTTGTTTTAGTGAGCATATTTGTGAGGATCCCTCAAACTGAGAACTGTGTGGAATATCCACTGGCCATCATTGGACCTGCAGCTCTCCCAATCCTTATTTCCACAACATTGTGAAATTACAGTCCCATTGTGGTATACTTATTATGAAGTTTATAACATATCAATACATTATACTAGTACAGCACAAACATTGTAAAGCATGTACAAAATAACAAATAAAAGAGAATCATTTAAAATGAAATAAACATTGTAAATAACTTCAGAATGTGTACTTATAGAATCTTTGCTATAACTAAAAATTCATCATTATTATTAATCACATTTTAAATAAGAGCAATGTACTTGACTAGGCTTCTTTTTTTTTTTTTAACCTTGGTTCAATATACTGTGGTGGAGCAGTACTAGGTTCAGTTTATTTCGAGATTTGATTTTAATGGCTGTCATAGTAGAAAAAGGTATTTTTTAAAAATACTCTTAGCTTGTTTAACATATGAATTTTGGGGAAACACACACATCTAGTTTATAGTATTCTGTCCCTGCCCCCCTCAGTTTGTGTACTTTTCACATGCAAAATACATTAATTCTGTTGCTATTGAGCCCCAAAGTCTTAACTCATTTGAGCATCAACTTTGAAGTCTAAAGTCCAAAGTCTCATCTAAATATCATCTAACTCAGATACGGGTGAGACTTGAGGTACAAGTCATCCTGAGGCAAAATTCCTCTCCAATTGTGAACTTGTGAAAACAAACAAGTTACGTGCTTTCAAAATATGGTGGTTGGACAGGTATAGGGTGGATATATCTATTCCAAAAGGGAGAAATAGGACGGAAGAAAGGGGGAACGGGTTTCAAGGAAGTCCAAAACTTAGTAGAGTGAACTTCATTAACCCTTAAAGTTCAAGAATAAACCATTTTGGCTTGATGCCCTGCCTTCCTGGCCCACTGGAACATCACTGCCACAGCTTGGCAGGATGGCCCCGCAGTGGCTTTCTGCTGGGATGTCACAGCTCTGCCGGGCTGGGATCCCATGCTTATGCTGGCTGGGATCAGGGTCCCACAGTTCCAGGTGGCCCCATCCTCTGAAACCTAGGTGGAGGCAACCATGCCACCAAGGCCCATATACACTGCCTGGGATGGGAGTGGCAGCCCTGATGATCTCTGAATCACCTCTGGGGTAATATTTTCATTGTCTTAAATAAAAGCACCAGCTTCTGTTGAGATGGGTGATCCATACTAATCTCCTTCTCAGATAGTCACTTGGCCATATCCTCAGTGTCCTCTTCCAAACACACTTTCACCTTTTTACAGTGTGGACAGGCTGAGAATTTTCCAAATCTTTCAGTTCTCTTTCTTCTTTTCTTAACAATTCCATCTTTAATTAATTCCTTTTTTTTATTTTTTTTGCATTTTACTATAAGCAGTCAGGAGGAGCCAAGCTATTCCTTCAACATTTTGCTTAGAAGCCTCTTCAGCTAAATATTCAATTTCATCACTTGCAAGTTCTACTTTCCACAAAACACAAGAACACAAACACAAGTCAGCCAAGTTCTTTACCAATTTAAAACAAAAATTGCCTTTTCCCCATTGTCCAGTAGCATGTTTTTCATTTCTTACTGAGATCTCATCAGAATGGTCTTTACTGTTCATCTTTCTACCAACATTCTGTTAGTTATTATTACACTTAAGTGTTCTCTAAGAATACAGAAGCTTTCTCTATAGCTCTCTTCTTTCTGAATTTTCACCAGAATCACCTTTAAGATTTTGTTCATAGCAATCTAGGCTTTTTCTAGCATGTACTTCAAAACTCTTCCAGCCTCTATGCATTACCCAGTTCCAATGCAGCTTCCACATTGTAAAGTATTTGTTATAGCAACACTGCCACTTCTCAGTACCAATTTTCTGTCTTGATCCATTCAAGCTACTACAACAGAATACCATAGACTGGGGAGCTTAACAAATATTTATTTCTCTCAGTTCTGGAGGCTGGGAAGTTCAAGATCAAGGCACTGAAAGATTCGGTGACTGGTGAGGGCCTGCTTCCTGTTCAAAAACAGCCTTCTTCTCAGTGTGTCCTCACATGGCAGAAAGAGGTGGACAGAACTCATTAGGGTCACTTTTATAAGGGCACTAACCCCATTTATGAGGACTCCACCTTCATGACTTAATTACCCCCCAAAGGCCCCACCTGCTAATACCATCATATTGGGGGTAAGAATTTCAACATACGAGTTCTAGACATTCAGTCTATAACAAGCACTTAGACCTAGATAAAGGAAATGCTTTCTCAATCATGAAACTCATTTTAACAATTTTATGTAGTAATTATGCTCAAGATCTGTTGCTTTTGAAATTGAGCTATTAAACAGCCAATTGTTCTTACAAACTAATTGAAAGATATTGTATTCTAAACATCCTATTTCTAACTTTTCAGTGTATAAATATGCAGTTTTCATGGGTAACTTTTAAATTACTTTCAATGAAAAAAAATAATTTCTAAACATTTGCTTTCAGATGCTCTTTCTATATAACATGATTGAAATGTTATTTCTCTCTCACTGTTAAACTGCTACCTTTGCCTTGAAGCAACAGACTCTGTGTCTGTTTGAAAATATTTGCTAGATGGCATAATATTGCCAGCTAATTTGTCCTCACTGAGAAGGTCAGAAGATCTCTAACCTTTGTTTTTTGATCTTATCTTTATGTGTGGTAACTACTTTAATAAACTTGTTTTTGCCGTGAGGCAAACCTTTATGTGACATGAAGATTTTTGTGGTTATGCCCCATCATTTCAAAATAATCCACTCGATTGAGTGCATATAAAATGCTCTAGGTTGTATTGCATGGAAGACAAATGAACAAATAAAAATATCACTGCCAATCTCCCCCTTTGTCTTCTTTCCTATGTTAGAGGGGTTCTCCAGGGAAACAGAAATAATAGGGAGTGTGTGTGTGTATGTGTGTGTATTCAGAGAGAGAAAGATTTAAGGAATTGGCTCACAAGATTGTCGGGGCTGGTAAGTCCAAATTTTGCAGTACAGGCCAGCAGGCTGGAGATCCAGGGAAGAGTTGATGTTGGTCTTGAGTTCAAAGGAAGTCTAGAGGCAAAATTCCTTTTTTTTTTTTTTGGAGGACCTCAGTTTGTTTCTCTCAAGGCCTTGAACTTATTAGATGAAGCTGAAACCACATTATGAGAGTAATCTGCTTTACTTAAAGTCTGTTGATCTAAGTTAATCACATCTAAAAAATATCTTCCCAGCAACATTTAGACTGGTGTTTGACCAAACATCTGGGCACCATAGCCTAGCCACGCTGACACATGAAATTAACCTTTACATTCCCTTACCCCAGTGGACCATCCTGGAAAACCCTGGGATACATTTATTGCAGTTTGGAGATTTTTCTAAGTTGGCTGAGCAGGGCCTTAATGACTCATCAGGCTGTGGGGCAACTCTAAACAAGATGTACCTGTATTAGTTTGATGGTACAGGTCAGTGAATAGAAAAATAAAAATTATCTTCTAAGCACCTGTTCTAGGCCCTGAGCCTGTAATAGTGAACACAACAGAAGACGTTTCACAAAATTCACTTTCTAGCAGGTAGAATTTTAAAAATAATCTACATTCACAAAACAAAACCAGCTATGTGCCTTGGAAGATAAAGAAACTAATCAGGAAAGAAGGTGGCATTTGATCCAGCTCTTGAAGAACAGATAAATTATTAGCAAATAAACATGGGGAAGGGGTTGTTTGAAGTCCTAATTGGAGACACAGTATTAATAAGTGCTGTTGAATTACTTTCTAAGAAGCAACAGCAACAAAAAATATTTCTTCTTGCAATTGATTCTTAGGAATAATCATTCATTATAATTTTCCCTTTTATTCTGAGCCAACTAGCCCCTTATCTTCTCTACTTCTTTATATTCTATAAGTATTTTATCTTTTAAAACACATCAACAGAATTTCTCATGTAAAATACCTTATTACAAGCTCTGGATTTAGAGCTAGCAAATAGAATAGAATTTGAAATCAGTAAGCCCTAGAAAATAACAAGAAAAAACATTCAAGCGATTTCTGATGTGAAAAGTGTAAAATTATCTCACACTCCGGAAATAAAAGTAGCATTAATGTGAATACTTTTTCTGTACCCAGGATTTTCCAAATGAGCTAGTATCTCAATAAAAAAATGTGTTAAATGCTTTAAAAGTCTTTTTTCTCCCTGCCCTTCTTAAAGGACTTATGTCCACCTACCCATATCTGCAATCACCTTGAACAAATAAATTCTCTGACCTAATGGCTTCCCTGAAAAAGTCCTGATGTTGGTTGCCCTGAGTAATACTTTTTCTCTATGAGCTTCTCAGAATAGCTGGATACTGAATAATTTTTGACTATTTATGAGTTTGGAATAGGTATCTGAGGGAAAAAAATACAACACAGATAAATAAAGTAAGAAGTAAGACAGGAAACACAAGTGAATATTGAGGGCTTCAGTATTACAACTGTTGTATATTAAGTGTGTAGAACATAGAGAGTCAGTATGCAGCTCAGCATCTGGTTTTAATTCTGCAGCAGCTTGTCTTTAGTTAAAAATAGATGCAATGGTTGCCAATAACTTTCCCTGAGAGATTGTGACAAAATTCACATAGAAGAAGGAAATACCAAGCCATCTCAACACAATGTATTTTCATTTTATCAGACTATTCAAACATGATATCTAGTACTTCCGAATTTGTTAGTAACCAAACAACATAAAAAATGAGATCTTTTTACATTTTCACAGGACATTCTCAGCTCTTGCCTCAGCCTGTCTTTAAAATTATTTGTGAAAGTAACAGACATTTGTGAGTTGTTCCAATTACATCACTGAAGCCAAATATTCTCAGTCAAGGTCACAGGAACCCGTAAAGGAAGTTGCAACTGTCAATTCACTAAAGGACAAAATGTTAGCTGTAAAAGGGGCAGAACTGGGATGAGATCCCAGAGTGTCCAGCTCTCTGTCCTCAACTACTTGACATTTTTCTCTCTATTATACCAACCTATCTTCCTTTTCCCCATGCTTTTCTGTAACAAAACATTTGGTAAGCCTAGGACGGCCAGGTCTTTGGAACTTTGGGCTCTATTGCTAGTACCTTCTTTTATAAGTGGCCTGCCTCCCTTTTCTGAGTCTACCTTGCCATACCTTGTCCTACAGATTTTCTTCCTTGGTGGAAGTTTCCAGAAGGCCTTCATAAACCAAAAAGCAAGAGCATTGCACCATTTGTAGAGGGTCAAGAGACTCAATTGCCTCTCCTGGTGCTGCCATGGCTAATTATGTAACTCTTATAAAGAGATTGAATCAGTAATCAAAAATCTCACAATAAAGAAAAGCCCTGGATCTGATGGCTTGACTGGTGAATTTTACCAAACATTTAACAACCAGTACAAATCCTTCTCAAACTTTTCAAAGAAATTGGAGGGGAGGGAACACTTCCTAACTTACACTATGAGCTCAGCATCACCCTGATACCAAAGCTGGACATGGACACTATGAGAAAACTACATAAAAATATCCCTGATGAACATAGTTGCAAAAATCCTCAACAAAGTACTAGGAAACCGAATTCAGCAGCATATTAAAAGGATTATATACAGTGACTGCTATGATTTGACTATCCCTTCTGAAAATCATGTTGAAACTTAATCCCCAATGTTGCAATATTGAGAGGTGAGACTTTTGAGAGGTGAGTCTTTTAAGAGGTGATTGGATCATGAGGGTTCTGCCCCTAAGAATAAATAAATCTATTCTTGGATTAATGGATTAATGGGTTATCATAAGAGGGAAACTTCTGGCTTTATAAGAAGAGGAAGAGAGACCTGAGCTAGCACATTAGTACATTAGCATGCTCAGCCCTCTCGCCATGTGATGAATGCCCTGCACTACCTCCAGACTCCGTAGAGAGTCCCCACCAACAAGAAGGCTCTCACCAAATATGCCCCCTCAACCTGTACCTCTCAGCCTCCATAACTGTAAGAAATAAATTCCTTTTCTTTATAAATTACCCAGTGTTGGGTATTTTGTTATAAGCAATAGAAAATAGACTAAGACAATGACCAAGTGGGATTTATTCCTGGAATGCAAGGAGGGTTTAACGAATAAAAATCAATCAATGTAAGATACTATATTGACAAAATGAAAAACAAAAATCATATCATCTCAATTGATGCAGAAAAAGCATTTGACAAAATTCAACACCCTTTAATGATTAAAAAACACACTTAAAATACTAGGAATAGAAATAAACTGCCTCAACATAATAAATGCCGTATGTGAAAAACCTACAGCACTTACCATACACGATGGTGAAAGATTCAAAGCTTTTTCTTTAATATCAGGATGCCTGCTTTTGCCACTTCTATTTTACATAGTACTGAAAGTTCTAACCAGAGCAATTAGGCAAGAAAAAGAAACAAAAGGCATCCAAATTGGAAAGGAAGAAGTAAAATTATCTGTTTATAGATGATATGATCTTATATATGTACAAAATTGTGAAAATTCCACAAAAAATGTTAAAACTAATAAATGAATTCTGTAAAGTAGCAGAACAAAGTCAAACACAAAAATCAGTTGCATTTCTATATACTAACAACGAACAATCTGAAAAGGAAATTATAAAAACAATTCCATTTATAATAGCATCAAAAAGAATAAAATACTTAGGAGTTAACTTTACCAAGGAAGTGAAAGACTTAAACAATGAAAACTATAAAACATTTCTGAAACTAAAGAAGATGTAAATAAATGGGAAACACATCCTGTATTCATGGATTAGAAAGCTTAATATTGTTAACATGTCAATACTATCCCAAGTGATCTACAGATTCAAAGCAATTTCTATCAAAATCCCAATGACAGATTTTTGCAGAAATAGAAAAAACCCCATCCTAAAATTTATATGGAATCTCAAGGGACCCCAAATAGCCAAGGACTCACACTTTCTAATTTTAAAACTTACTACAAAACTACAGTACTCAAAACGGTGTGGTATAGGTATAAAGACAGACCTATAGACTGGAAGACAATAGAGAACCCAGAAATAAACCCTTGCATACACAGTCAAACGATTTTTGACAAGGATGCCAAGACCATTCAATGGGGAAAGACAGCCTTTTAACAAATGGTCTTGGGACAACTAGATATCCACATGCAAAAGAATGAAGTTGGATCCTTACCTACCACCATATACAAAAATTAACTTAAAATGGATCAAAGACCTAAATTTAACAGCTAAACTATAAGACTCTTAGAAGAAAACATAAGGCAGAATCTTCATGACATTGGATTTGGCAATGATTTCTTGGATGTAACAACAAAGGCACAGGAAGCAAGAGAAAAAATAGGCAAATTGGACTTAATAAAAATTTTAGAATTTTGTACATTAAAGGACAATATCAATAGAATAAAAAGGCAAGCCACAGAATGGGAGAAAATATTTGCAAATCATATATCTCATAGGGATTAATATTCAAAATGGATAGAGGAATCCTAAAACTTAACAGAAAAACAACCCAATTCAAAAATGGGCAAAGAACTTGAATAGGCATTTATCCAAAGAAAATATGCAAATGGCCATTAAGGACATGAAAATATGCTCAATAGCACTAGTCACCAGGGAAATGCAAGTCCAAACTATAATGAGATACCATCGCACACCAATTAGAAGGGCTACTATCAAAGAAACAGAAAATAACAAATGCTGTTGAGGATGTGGAAGACCTAGAACACATGCACACTATTAGTAGGCATGGAAAATAGTATAACTGCTGTGGAAAACAGTATAGCAGTTCCTTAAAAATTAAAAATAGAATTACTATATAATTTAGAAATTCCACTTCTGGGTATACCCTCCAAAATTGAAAACAGGCTTTCAAAGAGATATTTATACCCCCATGATCATAGCAGCATTATTCACAATAGCTAAAAAGTAGAAGTATCCCAAATATCCATAGATAGACATGAATAAGTAAAATGTGATATGTACATACATTGGAATGTTATTTAGCCTTAAAAACAAAGGAAATTCTGACATATGCTACATTATGGTTAAACTTGGAGGACATTATACTTAGTGAAACAAATAAGCCACAAAAAAGACTAATGTTATATGATTCCACTTATATGAGAGTCCTTAGAGTGGTTAAAATCATAGAGACAAACAGTGGAATAGTGGTTGCCAGGGGCTGGGGGAAAGCGGAAATGGGGAGTTATTGTTTAAATATAATTCTAGTTTTATAAGATGAAAAGAGTCCTGGAGTTGGATGGTGGCGATGGTTGTACATTATGAATGTGTTTAATACCACTGAATTATATGCTAAAAAATGATTAAGATGGTAAATTTTATGTTACATATATTTTTTATCATGCAACTTTAGAAGGAATATGTTATGTATATTTTTAACACAATTTTAAAAACTGGGGAAAAAAGGTTACCTTTAGGAGCATGAGTGAGATTAGATAGTGGCCTGTGAGGGAGAATTTATACTTTAATGCTAAATAGTATCCTATGTGTTACTTTCACAGTGAAAATGTAATCGTGTATTTCAAGAGTAACATGTTAAAAGTTATATGAATTCAACAAAGGACTAGTACCCAGAATACATAAAGAACTCTCAAACTCAACATTAAAAAAAAACAATCCAATTAGAAAATGGGCAAAATGCGTAAACAGACTTTTCACCGGGGAGGATATGAAGATGTCAAATAACATACGAAAAGATGTTCGATATCATTAACCATAGAAAAATAAAAATTAAAACCACAGTTAAATGTCATGACACACATATGAGAATAGCTAAAATAAGGAACAGTGAAAACACTGACAAGGGTGTGGAAAAACTGATCCATCTGCTGGTGGGAATATAAAATGAAAAATACACTGGAAAATATTTTGCCAATTTCCTATAAAAACAAACCTTATGACCCAGCAATTGCACTCTTGGGTATTTAGTCCAAAGGAATGGAAATTTATTTTGAAACAAAAATAAATGTTCATAGCAGTGTTATTCATAACAGACCAAACTAGGTGGGTAAATAGTTAAACAAACCGTGGTGCATGCGTACCGTGGACTATTGATATGTGAAACAACTTGGATGATTCTCCAGGGAATTATGCTGAGTGAAAAAAGCCAGCCTAAAAGGTTGCATGCTATGTGATTCTATTTATATAACATTTTTGCAGAGGCCAGGTTTTAGAAATGAGACCAGATTAGTGGTTGCCAGGGGTTATGGATGGGGTGTAGATGGAGGGAACTGGGAGAGGGACAAGTCCTCCGGCTGACAAAGCTGGGGTTAGGCCCCTGCAGACTCTGAACCTCTCTCAGGGCAGTGTCAGCGATAAACTCAGCCTGGGGATCCCCAACCTCTCTTCTAGTCTCAGAGCCTCCAGAGCACAGAGCTCTCTGCAGCATACTTCTTGATAGGTTCCTCATCCTTTCAAACACCCCAGAGAAGATGTGAAGGGAAAACTCATTTAACAACTCCTGTAGACAATTAGCATCAGCAATCATTAGCATCTGGAAGGCTACTATAAAAAAAAAAAACAAAAAACAAAAAAACAAAAAAACCTTTGCCTGATAATATCATAAGTACCACAAGAATTTCCCAAATAACCAAAGCAAATTCCTCAGCCTGGGCTAAAAGCCAAGCAGAGGAATAACAGCTTTCTGGCAGTTCATGCTTTCTCTTCACTGTTATTTATAAATTTCAGGCATTTTCTTGATTGTTCTAGAGATTAGCAAAGTAGTTTCTCCCTCAATCTGAACTGTGTCCCGTTATCCACAGTTGTCACTATTCAGATCCGGTTTGTGGGCTACTGGTAAGGATCCATTAAACGGTTTCCAAAAAGCCACGTGCTGCTCGACCCCATATTCATTGCATTTACAGAATCCCAAGTGCAGTTATTAAAACAGATGCTGTTCATTTACATGCTGAGATTGTTTTATTTTGTCCTTTCATATGCGTAACCTCTGTGCCTTATTTGGAGAAGGAAAGAAAATCATTATTTTCTCTCATCTATTTTCGTTATTTGGGATTGTAACCACTCCTGCAGGAGGACCCCTCTAAGAAGGCATTGCCAAGAGAAACAGGATTGAAAAGGCAAACAAGCACCCAGCTGTCAGGGCTGGGTGTGTGCTCTGGGATTCCAGGGCTGCTGCTGTTTAGGCTTACACTGCCTGGATTCTTAACTTTTGTCTTTCCTCTCTCTCACGCTTTTGACTAAAAGCGATGACACAAATTGTTGTTCCCATCAAGCAGATCCCAACCAACCTGCGTGAAAAATCAGCTGAGGCTGTAGCAGATTCCTGCTTTTTTTTCTTTGTTGGATCAAAGGTGCTCAGATCTTAAAATAAAATGTAAAAGGCAATCTAAAATTCCAGGCCAGATTTAAAATTCTGAAATCATTATCTTACTGCCTTTTGTTTTTGTGCAATTGCTGAACTTTTTTTGGTTCATGGCTCTCTTTGAAAACAAGAATTACTGGCCTGTGGCCTAGTAAAATGCACGTGTTTACAGACACATAATATTTTGCTTTATAATTTCTGGGAGCAACAGACCATCTAAACCGCCTAAGCTAAACCAGGGATGGTACCAATGGATTAGAATAAAAATATTAGGTGATCAAGGGAAGGAAATAGTCAAGTAAATATGTAAAGCAAAGAAGTCTCTGTCTTGTGCCCCAAATTCATAGACATGACAAGAGAAGAAAAATTTTAAAAACTCTACACCTATGTTTGGAACAAAAGAAGGAGTAGCCTTAGTACACCAGAGACTGAAAAATCCCTGAAAGATGGGAGACAGAAGGAGGCATACTCCAAACCTATGCACTAAGGACTGCTGCAAAAGGTGCAGGCTCCTCAGATGCTCTGAGCCCAGGGATGGTAGATGGTGGAGCAGGAGGCCCCAGAGGCTAACAGCTGGGTGATTGCCCAGGGATGGCGGGAGGAGGAGCCAAGCTGGTCAGCTCCTTTCTTCCATTCTTTCCCATTCCCCTGGAGCAGAAGTAAACAGTAGAGATATCTGTTACCAGGTGTGAGAAGAGGGTGGGGATGCTTGGACTGCAGAGTCTGGATAGCAAAGGAAGCTAGTGACATCCAGGAAAACAGGTAAGCACCCTCAGCTAGAAGTCCACCGCACCCTACAGTGAGTCCCACGCCTCCCCACAGTTGGTGACAGAAAGCTGGGAATGCAAATATAGAACCTTATGGACAAAAGGGAAATCTTAATTAAAAAGATACTCAAGGGGTGGTCATCAAACATCTGGAAAAGCCCAAGAGCAAATTCAAAAGTCAGAATTGCTCTTCAGAGTAAATGTAGTTAACAAAGCAAATTAAGTGAGATTTAGAATTAGTATCGATAATACCCTCAAGAAAACTCAAAAACAAGAAATGATTAAAAGTTAAGTGACAGAGAAAATATTTATATTTTATAGATAAGAGAAAGGAATATTCTGAAAATATTCATAAATAGTAATCAAACAAATGCAACAGAAACAAACTCAACAGAAAAAAAATGAGCAAGAATCAAAGAATATAAACAAATAATTCAAAAGAGAGAAAATACGGCCAATAAATATATAAAAATCCACTCTATCTCATTGCTAGTCAAGGAAATTGCAAATTAACATGACAAGATTCCAATTTTTACTTACCACATTGAGCTGGGTTTGGTTATGGTACCAGAAGACTGTAACAGGACTTCTACATTTTAGAACATTTCTATGCACTTTCTGAGCTGCTCCCACCATGATATCTCACATTTGGCAATCTCCTCATCTCAGCATTTTGCACAACACATACAGAGAAATGCCTGCAAAAATAGCTTGAATCTAATCAGTTCTTGTGTATCCCTTTCCTACCCCCCACACTAAGGAACAAATCAGCTTGCTCTCAGGAGGGGCGAAGAAGCCATACCCCTCCATGGTCAGAGAATACACTGACCTGGGCCAGATTCAGGCTGGAGGGAGGCCAAGCTCTCTCAGTGACCACAGATGGGCTCTGAGCACAGGCATTTCTGGCTGTGACCAATAACCACTAAAGAGCTGAAAACTCATCTCGTCATGAATTCTGTCTCCCTCTGAAATTTTAATTCTGTTTGGTTTTGTTTTTAATGTAAAAGGATGCCAAATTTTAAGGAAAAAATGGTAATGACTCCAAATATTCATTGCATAAAAGTAAAATAACGGACCAGATTGTCCTGAAGCTTTAGTTACTCCTCAAATGGATAAAAATAAAAGGGAACAGTTTTGAACACTAACTATGTGCCAGGAAAATGATAAGAATGACAGCATCACAATGATCCACAGATGGATGAGGAAAATGAGGCACAGAGGAGTTACATAACAAAGCCCAATGTTACAATGCTAGTAGGTAGCACAGGCCCTCTGCAAACCGAGGTCTGTCGGACTCCAGGATAGTGCTTATAGCCCCTTTGCATTGTTACTGCCTCTGTTTTATTGATTGTTGTAGCTCTGTAGCTATAGCAGGAAACACTATAGACATGGTCCCTGCCTTCCTGAGGTTTACAGCTGAGTGGATAACCATGGCAACTAAGCACAAAATTGCAATACAGAGTGATAAACTCTATGACAGGGATAGCACGGGATGATGGTGATTCTGAAATGCATAGAAGGGGCTCCTAAACCAGATATCATTGTCAATTAGGCACTGCTTAGCTCAGTAGATTAGAGAAGGATGTAATGAGAGCAAGCCTACAGGCCAGTGAATTGCAACAGGAAGAACCTAGACTAGAAATCACAGAACTAGGACCAGGTTTCTTCATTATGAGATGATAGATGTGTAGTAAAAAATTAACTTTACCGAAAGAGGGGTCTGAACTTTGCCCTCAGCTCCCAGGAGCTGGTCTCTAAGCCTTTGGAACATCATGCCTGAGAAGGCCTTTACTTACTGGAGGGCCTGGGGCCACACCGGATAGTTTAACAATGTGGGGGCTTTGGGCCATGCAGAATCGACTCAACATCCAGAGGGACTGGAAACTAGGGTCAGCCATGTAGGTAGTCAACCATATCTTTGTGGCCGAGTCCCAATAAAAACCTGGGACATCAAAGCTCAATGAGCTTCATTGGTTGGCAGTATTCTGTGCACATTGTCACACACTGTTGCCATGACAAGTCTTTACTGTTCATAGCTCCATGGGGAGAGGACAACTGGAAGTTCTAGACCTCTGCCCCAAGCATCTCTTTTAGCCGATTAAAATAGTAACCTTCCACTGTAAGAAATCGTAATCATGAGTATACAGCTTTCAGTGAATTTGTGAGTACTTCTAGGGAATTACCAAACCTGAAAGTGGTCTTCAGACCCTTGAACTTGCAATGGAGTCAGAAGTGAGGGTGTTCTTGTGGATTTCCCTAGCTCTGCAGTTCTCATTATTAATCCTGGAAAAGTTAGATGACATTTCTGATCTTCAGTTAACTCGTCTGGATAATGGGAACATGATCATATCTGACTTGCTAGCGCTCATATAAGGAATAATTCAAAGGATGATACAACTGAAACAATATATTTGAAAACACTTTGTGAACCATAAAACAATTTATAAAGAATGATGGTCATTGTTGCATGCTTTCTGTTTAAAGGAGTTCTAGGTGAGAAAGTTTTAGATAGCATAGCTGTAGAAGTTAATGGTCCAGGCTTTGGAGTCAAATCTGGCTTTGATTCCCATGTCTACGAATTACTGAGGCTTTGAGCAGGCTATTTAATCTCTAGGCTTCACATTATCTCATCTATAAAATATCCTCATCAATAAAATAGAGGTAATAATATTTAGTTCACATATTGTTGTAAGAATCAAATAAGACTCCAAGTACTCAACATATGTAGTCATTATTGTTACCATCGGTTTTTACTACCATTAATCCATTGTCTAATCAGCTGTGGGGGTTGGGGTGGGAATGCATCGGCATATGGTTATGTAAAACTCAACATGTCATTACTCTTTTTTTTTTTTATTTCAGCATATTATGGGGGTACAGATGTTTAGGTTACGTATGTTGCCCTTGCCCCCCCCAAGTCTGAGTTTCAAATATGTCCATCCTTCGGGTGGTGCGCATTGCACTCTTTGTGTATGCATATACCTGTCCCCTCTTCCCTCCTCCCCCTCCCCCCTCCCCCCTGCTCAACGTCCAATAGATGTTATTACATCATTACTCTTTGTTTCACATTACAACTCTGGTATTGGTTAGTATGTTATTGTTTTAGAATATTAAGTAGCTACCTATATTAACAGAATTAATACAGATTTTTTTTTAAGTTTTTTTTGATGCATAATCAATATATGGTTTCGGGATACATGTGATAATTTAGTATATTCATATAATTTGTAGAGCTCAAATGAGTATGCTTGATATATCTGTCACCTTAAATATTTGTCCTTTCTTTATGCTAGACCATTCAAATTCTTCTAGATATTTTGAAATGTGCAATAGATTATTGGAAGCCATAGTCATCCTACTGTTCTAACACTATGTCTTATTTCTTGTATCAAATCATATATTTGTACCCATTATTGCTTTAAAACCCTAGTTTACCACTAGAGTGTAATCAGGATTGCATTTTGTGTATCATTTTGGTTTTATTTACACATAAATGCTGATTGGTTGTTAGTTGGTTGATTGAGTTACTAATATTCCTCTTCATGCTATCAATTATTAGAAGTAGATTCTGAGAAGAACTCATAAAATTATATAATAAAAATAGATGAGAAAATTAGAAGAGGGTTTGTGGAAATAGTACCAAGCCAGTATGTTTGAGAATAGCTTTTAAACTGCCGGAGGGCGTTACCATTTTCCCTCTCTTTTCTTCTCCTGAAAATACATTTTCCCCGTATTCTCTACCCTTTTTCGAAGAAGAAAAGAACGTCTCTTTCTTTCCTAAAATAATTTCTGCCAGCCCTTCCCTGCACATTTTTCCCCGAATATTAACTTCTTGCTGAGAATTTGACATTATGCCATGCCCAAGCAGGATTCTCCCCTCCCACTGAAGGACACTCCCACCTGAGACACTCTTGAACAACACACAGTCGACTAACAAGACTTTTATGCTAGTAAGCGGAAATTGGAATAAAACATGTATTTTGATATAACTGTGAGCTTACCAAAATGTGAGACTATTAATAAAACGTAGACTTTATTTTTGTTTTAATTTCTAAGTAGTGTATAAAACAGTGTATGAAGAGATCTGTTTCCACACCTTCTTCAATAATTCCCAGCCTATCTCTGAGCTGTACCCCCAAGCCTCACCCTGTCTCTGGGGCTCATCTCATTCATGAGTTGTACCCTACTCTTCCTCCTATCCCTGACTCCTATGTCTTCTGGGAGATTCACCCCACTCTTGACTCCCACTCCCATCTATAAGCCTCAATCTTTCTTACTCCTACCTCACAGCTGTAGGGAGAGAGGGAAGGAAAAAGGCATTCCTGTCCCTTCGAAGATGCCCCCTGGAAAATGCCCACTCTTCCTTTCACATTCCACTGGCCACATTGTGGTCACATGATCATACCTAGCTGCAAGGGTCCTTATTCTAGAAACTGTGCATTCTCTGCCGATACAAACTTCCCACCAGGCCCTGTCTCCAACACTGGGGAATAATTTCAACAGGAAACTTGGGGCCAAAGAAACCACATCCAAACCAGAGCACTCCCTCTACTATCAATTTTCATATTTTTTTTTGGTATAAATTACCCAACCTCAGTATTCCTTGGTAGCAACATGAATGTACTAAGCCAGGGAGCATTGCAGCACAATGAAGTATATGTTCACAGGTCCCTCCCTATGTGAACTGTATCTTAAAAGGAAGAGAAGGAGGAGAAGGGGAAAAAAGGAAGGTGAGAGGGAGGAGGAGAAGGAAGAAAGGTGCAGGGATTTTATTTTAGGAAAGCTAGGGAGGAGAGAGTCTCAAGAAGGAGGCGGTTGTCCCTAAGTGTGAAAGTTTCTGAGATACAAGTTAGATGAGAATAGTAAAGGTTCCCTTGGATTCAGAAGTAAGAGTGAAATTTAAAACGCAATGGCTTGAAAAGTGACCAGGTGATGAAAAATGGAAACACTGAGATACTTTATTATGGCAAAAAGGATAGAGATAGTGTTATTGACTAAATGTCTGTGTCCTCCCAAAATTAATATTTTGAAGCCCTAATCCCCAATGTGATGATATGTGGAGTGGGGTTTAGGGGAGATAAGTAGGTGATGAGGTTGGAGCCCTCGTGAATGGGATTAGTGCTCTTATAAGAGCCATGAGAGACATGATGCCAGCAAGGCTTCCATCTGCAAACCAAGGAGAGAGCCCTCATCAGAAACTTAATGGGCCAGCACCTTGATTGTTGGACTTCTCAGTCTCTGAAACTGTGAGAAATAAATTCCTGTTGTTTAAGCCACCCAGTCTATGATTTTTTTTAATAGCAACCCAAACTAATTAAGACAGATAGGGTAGTAACTGGAGGGGAAAGATGGACAGGAAGTGTTTTCTGTTTTAGTGATGAGAAAAGTTTAGGTAACTAGTGAGAAAGAGTTGTACATGGACCTCTCACATTTCTACCTGTCTTACAGAGGCACTAACTATCTTTGTTCAGAACTATCTCTTTAAAAAATGTTTGTATAGTGAACAGTCTTGGAAGACAGAGATTCCATTTTCCTTGGATCGAAAGACAGATTTATTTACTCTTTAGTAGATAAGATAATGTCTCTTTCTGGAGCAAAGGTCAGGCAGGCTTACTGCCCACTATAAAAGATCCAGGTTCCCTAAGCTTCAAGTTCCTTTCCTGTAATGCACCCTATTACCTCTGCAGGTATCACTTGACCCTCTTCACATTGTCCTGTGGGACTTGAGGCTCTAGGAACCAAAGTAAATAAGTTGATGCTTAGAGTGCTTGCTGAACTGTGAAAAATAAATTCATTTGTCTGTGAAAAAACAAATAGTGGATAGAATAACCCAGCAGAAGATCAACAGGAAACAGAAGACTGGAACAACACTATAAACCAACTAGACCTAACAGATAACTATTGAACACTCCACCCAACAGCAGCAGAATATACATTCTTTCCAAGTGCCCATGAAACATTCTGTAGTATAAGTCATGTATTAGGCCATAAAACAAGGATTAATAAATTTAAAAGTATTGAAGTAATAGAAAATATGTTCTCCAATCACAATGAAATGAAGTTAGAAATTAATAACAGAAAAGCTTTGGGAAATTCAGAATTATGTGGAAATTAACAGAATCCTAAGTAGCCAATGGATTAAAGAAGAAATCAAAAGGGAAATTTAAAAATATTCTGAGATGAATGAAAATGAAGACACAACATACCAAAGAGGAAATTTATAGCTGTAAATGTCTATATTAAAAAAGAAATAAGATCCCATATCAATAGCCTAACCTCGTACCTTAAGACACTTAAGCACAAACTAGACCTAAAATAAGCAGAATGAAGGAAATAATAAAGATTAGGGTGGAAATTAATAAAATACAGAAGAGAAAAACAATACAGAAAATCAACAAAGCCAAAAGTTGGTTCTCTGAGAACATTAACAAAAAATTGGCAAATCTTTAGCTGATTAAAAAAAAGAATAGAGAAGATTCAAATGACTAAAATCAGGAATAAAAGAGGGGACATCACAACTAACCCTAGAGAAACAAAAGAATGCATCAAAATGGAGTTGCTAACTTTTCCAAAATGAAAGTGAGCACAACTTTCCTATTGTCCAGCATCTATCTATTTGAAGCAGAGTGAAAAATTGCTTACAAAGGCATTACTGAAAGCCCCTGAGCTTAGTAGTTTTAAAATTGCTTGAATCTCTGCCAACATAGAACAAAAGGCACTGCAGCCTACCCACCCAAGCTGTTCCCATCTCCCACTGGAAAAAAGAACTTGGTGATAACAAAGACTTGGAGAGAGCCAAAATTAAAATCCAAATGGTAACATTGCAGCAATTACACAAAACCAAAACGATCCATATAAATTAAATGTATCATCAATTTATATTTATTGTTTCAGGGACAGCAGCAATTGAAACTGTGACCCACTCATGCCAGCATTAATGATGCAGATAATACAGTCCAGTCTGAGAATTATGGAAATTCTGATCTTTCTGTACATCAGGCACAATGGGGACTTTATAGCATTTGGTGGCAGCCAGATGCCTTGTATTAGAGTCTTTAGTAAACTCTGGCAACTACTAATTTTAGGTTATGACCACCCAGTTCAGGAACCCATAGTATTTACTTATTGAAATAAATCTATATAATTGTGCATTAGGCACCCATAAGAATAAAACAAAGATGTGCATGAAGAGGAACCTCGAAGCCCACCTAGTGTTTGCCAAATCTTATTTTGAGAATCACCGCTTTAGAACTGTCTGCGAATTACCATTTATCTACCTACTTGGGCACATAGCAGTGTCAGTAGGGCCCTTCTGTCCTTTCAGAGAAAATGGTAAAATGGACTAACTCATTTCTGCTCTTCCTTTTCTCTCTCTCTAATGGCTTTTACTGCCTCCTAGTGAGACCCTGTCTCAAAACAAAACAAAACAAAAAACTAAAGTAGAGAGATTACCCTTTCTCAGCAGGAAGGATAGCTCTTTTACTGAAATAGAATGAAAGGAGAAGGGGGATAGAGGTGAGATGCATCTGTACATGACTAGGGTAGTCAGTTAAGGGTTTGATCATGCAATGACTTGGGCTTTCTCAGTGAAGTCAGGAAGAAAGTCACCTGCTGACTGAGGCCAGAGTTAGGAGAGGGCCCGGCATTGTGGTTCGAGGTCATTAGTTACCAGCATGTCTAATCTATAATATTGTACAATCTTTTCCACCATTTTTGCCCAACTATGGGTAGGAGTAGATGAGAAATATGATGGCATGCATGGCTGTGGTTTTGTGAGACCAGTAAAATAGAATGACATGAAGACCAGTAAGCAAATACAGTGATGGACCAAAAGTTATCATTTGAAGGGAAGTGGTTAGTCAGAAGAAAATTGAGTGGTTCAAAGAAATGGATTTGATATACTGCAAGTAAAAACGTGAGCTAGAAGAATAAGAGGTTGCTGGCAGAGGATACGCTATTAATGTTTAGCATATAGGTTAGGAAAATATTTTAAATAATGATGTGGTCTGGAGTGTGACCCATGTGAATTGTTTTCACCGACTGCAGATGAAAATCACTGGCACTGAGGAGGATGAGGATCTCCGAAGCAAGGCTATTTGATTGGTGATCCACAGGGCTAGTCAGAATGAGAACCGGCGAGGGATGAAGAGGAAGACCAAGCCAGGTGCCACAGGCCTCACGAGAGAGTGGCCAGGAGGTTGGAATATGCAGGAGCAAAGTCATAGGAAAGGAAAAGAAAACACTTTAATATTTCATAAAAGTAATTTTATTTCTAAAAACGAAGTCATCGTCTACATGGAATCAATACCAAAAATCACTCATTTTGTATAGGAATCAGTTTATCCTTGAGTGACGATGAGTAAGAGAAAATGTGGCACTGTTGGCATAGGAGGGGAGAGGAAAGTTGACCACTACCACAGTGCTTGATGCTTCAGAAAGATCAAGACAAAATGGTAAAGTGTGATAGAGTGGTGTGTCCAGATTTTGGTTTTTTAATGAAGGCTAAAAAGACAGTGGGTCACATGCCTGCTAGCAAAAGCTGAGCAACTAGAAAACCTTGTAGTGGTGGATGTTGAGAGTTACTGAAACAGTTAAAAAAAGAATGCTGCTCTTACACTACATAAACAAGTGCCTGCGCGCGCGCGCACGCGCGCACACACACACACACACACACACACACACACACACACACCGTCAATGCTGCAGGCATAATCCTCACACTGAAAGGCAATAATTACCATGCAAAAGAGACAGATGGCTGAATGATCAAATCAATTAGAAGTGAAGAAAGTTTTCTTCCTATATTAAAAATCCACAGTGGTATTAATGGGATAGATTATAGATGAGAGCATGCTTAGACGCGGTATATAGAGCAATGTAGAAGCTCTGGAAACTTCTGCTCTGTTTCTGCAGAACACATTGTCCCTCTGGGGAAGTGGGATTTGCCTCTACTTTGACACTCTGTATCTGACTTGATTTTGTAGATCAGCATGTTACAAAGAACTGTTTAGCCAGTCACAAGACTTGCACAAATTAATGAACAGGGACATTTTTCTCAGCCTACACCATCACTGGCCAATCCCATGAAAGAAGATGAATATTGTATTTTACTTTTCAGTCACCACTCTAGGTTTCTTGGACAAAATATAAGAAAGGAACAATTCCTTAAAAAGAAGACATTCTGAAACGGCGATAAACCAAGGGTTTCTACTCATTATCTCAAGCAGCAAAGCTGAAGCTGCAAAGCGTTTGACACCAAAGTTGTTAGAATGATACAAATAGTCATAATAAATGTATCTTAAATGTCAGATTATAATTTACAAAAAGAAAACTCTTATAATGAACTACAATTCATCCATTGATTTATTCACTTTTTCAAGAAATATTTATGTCAGACACCAGAGATATAATGATAAGCATTGGTCAAAAGAAAACAAAATGTTTTTCACAGAAGTGACTTGCAAGTATTAAGTCATAGATACTCCTGATAGGGGGTTGATATGTTTCTTGTTTTTTAGTTCTTGGGAGAACATTAAAGGTGGTCTTATCAAAATGTACTCTAATAATTAAATATTTGTAAATCTGATATGGCATGTAGCCTTAGGTTGATGCTATGCTATCAGTTTTTAGAAATAAAATGAGCAAGGCAGCAAGCCAAAAGAAATATTTTTATTGGTTGTTTGCCGAAAAGTGTTTAGTTTTCAGCATCTCTGAAGAAGGGAATGTAACTTGCTTAGGCTAGTGGTGTGTGGGGCAGGGCCAAGAGGGGGAGTTCTTTATGGAAAACCCATCCAAGCCATTGTGAGAGAACTTGTTTGCTTGGGGACTGCAAGATTGTTCTTTGAATAGCCTCCTTCAGGATGCTGTATGTTTCATTAGTTAAGACTCTGTCCTTTAGAGAGAAGAGTAATCCAGCATCCACAGTCTCTAAAGTTATGTCTGATTAACCACTGAGAGGTATTAACCGAGAAGAAAGATTTGCTGTCAAAATTCGCCCTATTAAAACTGGAATTGAAAACTATAACAATAAAAACTGCAAGCTTTCTTAGTGCCATGTTGTGTCCTTTTAAAGCACCAGAGAATCTGTTCAGCATCTATGGTGCAGGAATGCCAGGCTTTTCTCTGGAGGAGAGCACATTCGTGAGCGAGTGTCGGCCAAGGGCTGGCTCGGTTTCCAAGCAGATCACAGGGTGAAATGGAGATTAGCTCAGCACTTATTCTGCTGCTCTGTTGGCATTGCTGAAATTTTGTTTTCTTTATTCATGAATTCTGTGGGGTAATATTCAGAAGAGTTGAATTCCAAGTATTTGAAAAACCGTGAGCGTTCAACACAGTTTCTAAGAGTCCTGATCTTTCTGAGCATTTTGATTGTGCCAGAAATGGTAAATCTCACTTTAGCAGCCTGTACCCAGAGGCTTCACAGAAGAAAAAGATTCTTCAGAAAAGCTTTATTTGTGTTACAAATACAGAATGTGCATGGGCTCGGCCAGATTATTTTATTCATCTTGCAAATTTAAACTGAAACCACTGGGTGAATCATCTCAAAATTCCGATACAAACTCATGCAATTTAGCAAAAAATTTGTGTATGTTGATGCATAATACATCTTACAAGCACTAATTTGAAAGGAAAAATATAACACTAAGGGAAACTTGTATGAAGATCCTGTGAACAGTGAGGTTGAAAAAAAAGTTGAGATAGATTTTTTGTATCGGTCAACTGTTGCTATTAAGGCAATTTGTGTTGCAAGTGTAGAAATCTAGAACAAACTAGTTGTGGCAAAAAAAGCAATTGATTATGGGTCCAGCCATGGCTGTATCCAGGGCCTCAACAACAGAGATAGCAATCTCTCTTATACCTTCCCTCATTTTCCATCTCTGCTCTGCTTTCCTCTATGTTGACTTCATTCTCAGGCAAGGCATTTTTCCCCTTGTTTCAGAAAGATGGTCTTCAGCAACTCCAGGTTTAATTCAACCAAGCTAATAATCTCAAGGAAAGAGATTGCCTTCTTCCCAATAGTTTTGGGAAAAGCCATAGGAATGACGTTGATTGGCCTGGCTGAGCAGATGCCCATCCCTGCACCAACCCCTCTGTAAGGTTGTCCTTTAAAAAAAAAAAAGTCTCACGCTGTCATTCAGGCTGGAGTGCAGTGGCGTCATCATAGCTCACTGCAACCTCCAACTCTTGGGCTCAAGTGGATCCTCCTGCCTCAGCCTCCTGAGTAGCTGGGACTACAATTGCATGCCACACACCTGGCTAATTTTTTAATTTTTTGTAGGGATGAGATCTCACTACGTTTCTCAGGCTGATCTCAAACTCCTGGGCTCAAGTCATCCTCCCACCTCAGCCTCCCAAAGTGCTGGAGTTACAGGCATGAGCCACCACCCCTGGCCATTGTTGTGTTTTAATTAGCCCCACCTGGATCATGCACCCAACATAGAACTAGGGGATTGGGTCAGCATCTTGGGAAACAAAACCCATGTGTAATCACGGTGTGTGAGGGGTGGTACCCAGAAAGCTAAATGGTAAGTTGTTAGCAAATGAAGTGTGAAAGGAGGTAAGTCAGGTAAATACAACAGGTGGCAAGAATTAGAGACAAGTTCAAGTCACCTCTAGTGGGCCGGGTGCAGTGACTCACACCTGTAATCCTAGCACTCTGGGAGGCTGAGGCGGGTGGATTTTTTGAGCTCAGGAGTTAGAGACCAGCCTGAGCAAGAGCGAGACCCCATCTCTACTAAAAATAGAAAGAAATTATCTGGACAACTAAAAATATATATATAGAAAAAATTAGCCGGGCATGGTGGTGCATGCCTGTAGTCCCAGCTACTTGGGAGGCTGAGGCAGGAGGATCGCTTGAGCCCAGGAGTTTGAGGTTGCTGTGAGCTAGGCTGACGCCACGGCACTCACTCTAGCCAGGGCAACAGAGCCAGACTCTGTCTCAAAAAAAAAAAAAAAAAAAAAAGACGTGATAAGATTTTATTGCAGGAATTCATGTGGAAATAAAAAAGTTCAGAAAACAGTTTCCACGTTTTCATGGAGAAATGCAGCGAAGCTCCTGTAAGCTGTAGTTCCAGTACTCTGTAACTCTGGAACAAAACAGCCATTCTAAAAATTGCCATATCATAAAGTCATAGAGTCTGTCATGCCTCCTCCTGTAGGACTTGTCCATTATGGTGCTTCTGTTTCTTCTGCTTTTGTAGCTGCTAACTCATTTCTGCTCTTCTTTTTTTCTCTCTGTAATGGCTTTTGCTACCTCATAGCTTTTGTTTATTGCTTTCTTTCTCTTCTGTTTATTGCATCTCTCCTCTTCTGTGCTACTATTAATATTTTTGTTTCTATTTTATCAATTTCTGCTTTTAACATATTTCCTTTTCTCTATTTTTTGGAGTTTCTCTATGGTTCTTTTTCTGGCAATCTTTTAGTTAACTAGCCATTAATTTTATATCTTTCTTTTTTAATATATGCAATTAAGGCTATAAATTATCCTCTAAGTACTGCATTAGCTATATCCCACAAGTTTTGGCATGTAGTGCTTTCTATGTCATTCAGTTCCAAATATTTTATAATTCTTATTATAATTTTTTCTTTGTCTCATGACTTTAAAAAATTGGTATAAGGTTTACTACACATGAAGTGCACAACTTTTAAGTGAAAAATTCAATGAATTTTACATATATCTACACTTACGTAGCCACTGCCTAGATCAAGACATAAAACATTTCCAGCATCTCAAAGAGCTCCCTGGTACCCCTTCCCAATAAATACCCTCTGGAGTAACCACTGTTGATTAATGCTATAAATTAGTCTTACCTCTTCTTGAATATCTTCTAAATTGAACCATGTATCCCATTTTGTGGCTGACTTCATTCACTCACTCCTCATTAGATCTGTGAGATTTATCCATGTTGTAGCAACGGGGGTTTTTTTCTCTTCATTACTGGGAATGGATATATTTTTACTTATTTGTCCATTCTTCTCTTAAGGCATACTTGGATTGCTTCCAATTTGGAGCTATTATGAATAAGATATGTTTATTGGTCATTTACATATCTTTTTTATATGTTTATCTTTTATTTCAGAGTATTATCAGGGTACAAACTCTTTGGTTACATAAATTGCCTTTGCACTGTCCAATAAGTATGCCCATCCCCCAGATAGGGCACACCACTCCCATTAGGTATGGATTTACCCATCTCCTCCTCCCCCCTCCCACCTGCCCAACATCCTACGAATGTTATTTCCCATATGTGCACATTGGTGTTGATCAATTAGTACCAATTTAATGGTGAGTACACGTGGTGTTTATTTTTCCATTCTTGTGATACTTCACTTAGAAGAATAGACTCCAGTTCCATCCAGGATAATACAATAGATAGTTCATCATTTTTTATGGCTGGGTAGTATTCCATGATATATATATGCATATATATATATATATATATATAACACATTTTGTTAATTCACTCATGTACTGATGAATACTTGGGTTGTTTCCACATCTTTTCAATTGTGAATTATGCTACTATATACATTCGAGTGCAGATGTCTTCATTATAGAATGTCTTTTTTTCCTTTGGGTAGATACCCAGTAGTGGGATTGCTGGATCAAATGGTAGTTCTACTTTTAGTTCTTTTATAAAATGTTTATTCAAACCTTTTTCCCATTTTGAAATAGGATTTTTGTTTTCTTATCATTGAGCTTTAAGCATTCTTTATACATTCTGGATCTGAGTCTTTTATCAGATACACGTATTGTGAATTTCTTCTCTCAGTCTGTGGTTTGCCTGTTCACTCTCTAAATAATATCTTTTGATGAACAAAAGTTTATACTTTAATGAAATCTAATTTTTTTTCTTTCATTGGCAGTGCTTTTTGTGTCCTGTTTAAGAAATCTTTGCCCATTCCAAGGTAATGAAGATACTCTCATATACATATTTTTAAAAGCTTCATTATTTTACCTTTTACATTTAAGTTTGTGATTCATTTCATATTGATTTTTGTGTATTGTATGAAAAATACAATAAAATTTTCTTTTCCATATTAATATCCAATTGATCCAACATCATTTATTGAAAAGAATATTGAAACAATAATTTTTCCTCCAGTGAACTGCAGTGGTATTTTTTCGTGAATCTGTTCTGGACTCTTCATTTGTTCCATTGGTTTAATCAACTATCCTTGTGCATATGTCACATTGTCTTAATTAATGTAGCTTTATGGTAGGTCTTAAAATCTGGGGGTCTAAGTCCTCAAACTCTTTTTTCTTGTGCAAGGATTGATTTGCCTATTCTAGATTGTTTGCATTACCATATGAATTTTAAAATCAGTTTGTCAATTTTCACAAACAAAAAAGCTGCTAAGATTTTGATTGGGATTACATGGAATCTATAGATCCATGTTGTAAAATTAACATTTAATTAATATTGAGTATTAAAGTGTCACTTTCTAGATAATGTCTTTTGAAGTGCAAGAGTTTCCAATTTTGGAGTCTAATTTATATTTTCTTTGGTTACTTATGTTAAATATTATGGGTGTGATATTGAAGAAATTGTTGCTTAATCAAAGGCCATAAAGATGTCTACCTGTGTTTTTTATGAGAGTTTTATAGTTTTAGCTGCTATATTTTGGTCTATGATTCAGTTGTATTAGGTTATTAAATATGAAATGTCCTATTTCCTTAAGTATTAAGTTTGACAGTTGATATTGCTGACATTTCACTTTGACACCTCTTGCTTTGTTTTATTGTGAAGGTACATCCTCAGTTTTTCAAAGTCTTTATTGAAAAGACTGTTCTTTCCTCACTGAACTGCCTTAACACCCTTGTTGGCATTCTTGTTACCTTGGCACCATTGGCCATAAATGTGAGGGTTTATTTTTGGCCTCTCAGTTCTGTTCTGTTGATTTGTATGTCTATCCTTATGCTAGTATCACATGCTGTCTTGCTTATGGTAGCTGCGTAGTAAGTTTTGAAATTGAGAAGTGTGAGTCCCCCAGCTTTGTTCTTTTTTGAGATTGTCTTGTATATTTGGGATCGTTTGCATATCAATCTGACTCTTAGGATATATATGCTTGTCAATTTCTGCAAACAAGGCAACTGAAGTTTTGATGGAGATTTGCATTTTAGCTGTAGCTAATTTGATTTAAACTTTTATATATTTACACATATGATATGTAGGTCTTTAGGCCCCCAAAATACAAGGTGAGATCTGACTTTATTTACATTATTTTTGTGACTCATAGTGACCTTATGTAGAAAATATTATTAAGAAACTTTCTCAAAATCACACATTTAGAAAGTGGCTGAAATGAGCTGCCAATCCTGGTATGTCTGATTACTGAAACTACAATCTTCTCATGGTATCATGCTGTCTCTAATAATAACATCTTATGATTTTTTGAGCTAAGTATTTATGTAATATTTTTTAAGTATTCTCATTATTCACAAAAGCTACATAAATTAGAAAAGATAAAAATTATCACCTCCCAATTTGCTGTCATAGTACCCTATGTATGTCCATGTTGCCATAGCTCTTCTCACACTGTATCCTATAGGATTGTTCTTTACCAGACTGTGAGTGCCTTGGTGCAGAAATATGTCTGTTCTGTTCTTATCACTCTAGTGACTGGAGAAGTGCCTGGCACCTGAAGGGGCTCTGTGATAGATGAGTGAATAAATGATTGTGTTATACCTTTGACCCTTAGTATTCTGTTGGTCCATAGAATTATTGCTTTATTGAACTGTCCCCTATAATATTGGAGACAAAAATGATCTCAGGAGTTTTGCGGAGCTTTGCCCTGAAGGAATATGTGAACGTGTTAGTTTGCATATTAAAAGCTGCCTCACCTCATTAGGGCATCTCAAAGGTCAGTAGCAGCTGCTTTCCAGGGTGACACTGCAGTCTCAAACCTGCACTTTTCGCCTGCTTTACATGACAAAGCAGGTTTGCATGGAGCCACAGGATGAGAGCCGATCAAAGAGTGCCCGCCCGAGAGACAGACATCTGTGGCTAAAAGCAATTAACCCAAGGGACAGTTCCTGCTTGACTCCTGACTACCTGTCTCCATCCACAATAACTAGATAAAGAAATATGGAGCCACTATATCTCTGTTCAACCCTTCTGTTAAGTGATAGCTTTATCTTAGAACTTAGAAGTTTGCCTTTGAAAGATTTTGTAACCATTTGTTCACACAGACAGAGTTAATTAAGAGATCTATAGAAAACTTTTGGGAGACTTTCAACCTAAAATGAACTACCTGTTATTATGTAAATCTGTTACCCCTGGCAACCGATCTCTGTACCTATAAATACCCATGTGAAACTTTATTCTGGGCCTCACAATTTATGGGGATATTGTGGGGTCCCCCAAGTACCCCTGCTTTTCTTTACAAATCTATAAAACTATACCTTTGTCCCTATGTATTCTTTTATGTCTATTATTTTCTATTTTGTATTATTTTCTTATCCTTTGCGATGACCCCTGCCTAAGGGACCTGATTTTTTTTCTGGGAGCGTAGCTAACTCCCCACAGTATTCAGAGGCTGGCGTTGTAATTTCCACTATACCTGGGTGTGGTTCATTTCCCTGACTACTGTGGGGGAGCTCAGGAGTAGAGACCAGGACCTCAATGCATATGACTGAGGGTCCAGGCTGCAGTCCTCCTAGGTCCAAGAGAAAGAGCCAAGACAACTAGTTTTGAGAAAACAAGCACATACAGTCCACAGCAGAGGAAATACAAATGGCCAATAAATATGAAAAATGTCCAACCTCACTCTTGTTCAAAAAGACTCCAGTGAAACAAGAATTAGCCTTTGACTTATAAAATTTGCAAAGATTATAAAGTTGATAATACTCAGTAAGAATGCAGGGAAATGGGCCCTTGCTGGGGAATCTAACTTGGTATAAGTTTTCTGAAGTGCAATCTGGTAATGAGTATAAAGTTGTAAAATGTGAATATGCTTGGATATAGCAATCTGCGCTTTGTACAAGAGCACAGTGTTGGGAGAGACAGTCCCCCATAGGCCCCTGGTACTCCTCTTCTGAGTATACCAAGGCTGTAAGACCCCAACTGCTCTTTTACTGGGGCCATTTCTCAGGGTTATTTTATGTGCTGGTAAATTCGAAAGGTAAGGTACAATCTTCCTCTAGATCAAGAGCAGGCTTATTTAATGCTTGCTATAAAAGCAGTGAATTCCCCAAGTGCAGTGTTCCTTAGCTGCAACACAAACCCAGTGTGTGCACAGCATCCGTCCAGCCCACATTGTGTCACCTCTGTATGACTTGGTGGCAAGGGAAACCAACACAAACATGTTGATACTCAAGCTGCCTGCTGTGCAATGAGTAACACCCCTTTGTCCCTGAAAAAAACTATCATCCCCAGTTTCTACAGATAAGTAAAGTGGGGTTAATCAAAATTAAACAGCCAGCCCAGCTCACATGGTTTTTCACGTGCAGACAGAAGCAGAGCCCAGGGTAACTGAGCCTTGACAGCTAAACTGGGAGCACCTGGATAAGCAATGTGAGAGACTGACAGAGAAGAATCACAGGAAAAGCTCTCATAACAAACTCATTTACTTAGCCTGCTGGATTACCTGGCACTCTCTAATCACTCTGCGAAACATCCAAACTGTTGCCTGTGGCCTGCTGAATGCTCATGGCTATACCTGGTCACTCACTAGGACAGTGGTTCTCTACATATGGTCCCCAGGCCAGAAGCATTAGCATCCTCAATAACTTGTTAAAAATGCAAATTATCAGGCCCTGTGAATTGGCTTAGCCCAGACCTCCTGGATTAGCTAAAACGATGTAACCTGTGCTTTCACCAGCCCTCCAGGTGATTGTGAAGCACACCAAGGTTTGAGAAGGCACTGCTCCCCACACACGGTACAACTTCACTCCCATCAGCTGAGTGGTATCCTTACCAAGAGACTGCTAGGCTTGTTCTCACACCTGTTCATGCCAATTTTACTTGTCACTCTATTTACATATTTTAATTAATTATTATGTTTACCATGAAATATGAGGGAAAAAGAAAATTATTATTTCTATGACAACTATATTGAACCGTTTAGAAAGAGTCAATGAAAACAAATCACTAAAAAATGTTGTTGAAAGAGGAAGTAAAATTGGTGAACATCTAATGTTTTGTACTCTGTTTTATGAGAGTCTTTAAATATTCATTCCACTTTAAATAAACCAGATCTGGAGATCACAGAAAATGGATATGGCTTAGGCAAGAAATGTGGAGCAAAACACCAGGCAATGATTTTATATTCAAAGAAAAGTCCTCAGGCCTCCATCAAAAGATTTGCAAATGAATATGAATTTACATGTTTTAAGTTAAAATGTTTAAGGAATGTATTTATTTTTTATAATTTCACATTTAATTTATTTTTTTTCTTTATTAATTGAATAACTTCTGGCCTCCACTGTGTGGGGGAGAGAGCTTCCCTTGACTATGATTTAAATCCTGATATGAGATTATAACATACAATGGGGGGGATAAGACACAATTATCTTCTTCTAATTGCTGTTCCTTTCATTCTTGGCTCATGAAGAAAGAGGTTTGCCTCTCCCCTCTACTTCTACTCTTCTATCTCTCAACCAAGAGGAGATCATGGTTGGACAGCTTTGATGGACCATGGTTGGATAGCCTTGAGCAGCTGTTATCAGAGGCATGTTTAATGGCAATACATGGGACGTGTCCTTGGCATCCATTATTAAGCCCAGTGGCTGATCACTTTGCAGCTTGGACTCTGGTTAAAAAATTATTTGTCCTTCCCAAGGGTGCAGAAGCATTCAGGACCAAGCATTCAGGAAGAAGTGGTAGCAGGAACCCCATCACCATCACACTATCAAGGAGAAGCCATTTGTCCCAGAGAGAGAAGCCACTGTTCTCCCTGTCCCCAATCCCTCCTTATAGAATCCTTCCTCACTTCCTTCTCAGAAATCTGGCTCCCATGTTGGCCCACTCCCTTGGGGCATTGAACCCAGGGTGGAAACCTAATCCCTGCTGACCAATCTGTTTGTTTTCCTGCAAATGTGGATTCGGGGTACAGAGACTCTAAGTCTTTACTGAAAGCGTGAATTGGAAGGGGATGAACACTGGAGCTGGCCATATTTTCCCACATGCTGGGATAAGCAGAAAGAGCCAGGCTGGAAGAGAGAGAATGAAGTATTTGCCCAGAGAGGATCAGAAACAAGAGATGCTATGAATATGAATGGAGTAATTTTGGGACTCTAGTTGCATTTCCTGCCCTTAAGGACCAAAAGTCCCCCCCACATCCCTACCATCCTTCTAATAAATTGCCTTTTTTTGGTCCTTAACTGCATTTTACCAGGTTTCTGTTATTTGCCTGACACTATTCCTGGAGCAGTAAGTACTTAGTGCCAGGCATCTTGGTGAGCATACTGAAAACAAACATTGGCAATTCTATGGCGATGACTCTTGTTTAAAATCTGAACTATTCCGCAGATAGGATAATTTACTGACTAGCAACAGGGACTCTGATACAGACAGGTGATATCCCAGTATGGAACAAGAACAGTCTGAGAATCATAAAAAACAAACAAACAAAAAAAAACAGAGAGGCAGAATTTGGATAGTGTATTAAAGAGACATTCAGACTCAAGCAGAATAGAGACTATTCTCCTAGCTATTCTTAGCCATCAGAATTTTTAAGCGATTTTTTAGTGGTAAAAGAATTGAACATTTATATGAGGAACATTGTAGAGCATTTGTTTATTTATAACACATAATCATGGTTAGATTAGTTCTTATTCTGTGGTGTGAATTCAGTTACTACTCACAAAACCTGTTGGCATTTTAACGAAATCTGAAGTTAAAGAACCTTCCTCCCTTCTGCTCTCCCTCCCTAGGGCACTGTGGAATGTGGACAGGTCACAGACCTCACCTGCCTAATGCAGTCATGACTCTGCTACCCAGAGTGGTCAATATCAGGTGAGCAGCCCAGCTTTCTCTTTTAATGGGCCTCATTTCTGTCTGGGAGTGTGACACACTCTGGATACCATCTAAATGTAGCAAAGGTTTCTTCCTGCACCTCATTGCTTGTGTTCCCTCCTCCTAACCTCATTAAGAAAACAGATAGTGAAGGTATGTCTTGGAGGACCCAAAAAAAAGAGGGCAAGCTACAATTTAGAGGATAACTAAATGGAGATTACTGTAGGCATCTCTGCCTATGGGCTAGAGAAGGGTTTTGGGACCGAGGCAGGCAGGTTGATGGGTAAGAAACCTCAGACACGGCTGAATAGAGTCATGGCCTGTGGCAAAGGAAGAGGGAGCTGGAGTAGGGGTTCTGTTCCTCTTACCGCACATGTCAAAGTTTTTGCCTTTGGGAAAGGAGAGAAGTAAGGGTAGGATTCAGGTTAAAGGAGTGGGAATAGTGGGGTTAAGGTAGAGTCAGATGGGAAGGGTGACTCTCAAGAAGAGAAGTAAAAGAAGAGAAAGGACAAAAGGCATGAGAGAAGGGACCCATGCAGCTGGGTGAGGCGGTATGTGTACAAGTCAGTAAGGGTCATGCTGTGTGTGTGTGTTGGCCAAAGAACAAACTTTTAGTGTAATGGTTTCAATGTAGGCAGAGCACATCCATTTCAACTCCTCGTTTACTTTCCTGTTCCCTTAGCACAACCTACAGCCCTCGGGTTGGTTTCCACTTTCTCTGGGAAGCCATCTCTGACCACCCTGACTAGGTCAATAACCCAAGTCCACACTAGATGCTCTCACTGCAGCCTGCACCCTTCCTTCTTAGAGCTTGTCACAGCTCTAGTGTCGTCTAATGAGGTTGCCCAGTAGATTGGCACAGTAGATTGTGCACACGGGTGCGTGTACACACACACACTATATAACAAGCTCCGATGGTCTAGTTAGACTATTTAAACAAAAATAATCTGAAGTATACAATTAGAAGTACCATTCGATCCAGCAATCCCATTACTGGGCATCTACCCAAAAGAAAAAATGATACTCTATAAGAAAGACACCTGCACCCGAATGTTTATAGCAGCACAATTCACAATTGCAAAGATGTGGAAACAACCTAAGTGTCCATCAATACATGAGTGGATTAATAAAATGTGGTATGTGTATACCATGGAGTACTATTGAGCTTTAAGAAACAATGGTGATATAGCACCTCTTGTACACTCCTGGATAGAGCTGGAACACATTCTACTAAGTGAAGTATCCCAAGAATGGAAAAATAAGCACCACATGTACTCACCATCAAATTGGTATTAACTGATCAACACATAAGTGCACATATAAGAATAACATCTATTGGATGTCGGGCAGGGGGGAGGGGGAGGGGAAGGGGGAGGAGGGGACGGGTATTTGCATACACAAAGAGTGCAATGCGCACCATCCAAGAGATGGACACACTTGAAACTCGGACTTAGGGGGGAGGGGGGTCAAGGCCAACATACATAACCTAAACATCTGTACCCCCATAATATGCTGAAATAAAAAATAAATAAATAAATAAAATAATCTGAAGTATTTTTCCAATTGGCACTTCTAAGGCATCTGGTATCCTCATACCTTAGATAAGATATTACCCAAGAGGGTGGGGGTTCAAGGGGTTCATGAGGAAGATCCAAGCAGAACACTTTCAGAAAATACAGCAATTCTGCACATTTAAATCCAGTGTGAGTACACTGTGTGGCCCTGCCACATATTCAGTCAATCAAGAAATATTCACTGAGGGTCCTCTGTGTGCCAGGCACTGGGGTAGGTGCTGGGGATACAATGGGTGAGTAAATGTAGAAAAGTCCCAACTCTCCTGGGCTTACCGTCTAGAAGATGTTAGACTGACATAAGACGAATAAGCCGAGAAATAATTAGTTATGATTGTGCTCAAGGCCATGTACTCACGTGAAAGTATCAGCATTAGCGGAGGGTGTAACAGGAGGACTCCATTCATTCATTCCTAGTATATACAGCAGTCTCCATTCAGAAGCCTTTTCACCTAATTACTGCTGGTTGAAATCAGTTCCCAATCTTAGTGCCACTTGCTTCCACCCATCCAGATCATGACAATTCAAATTTCTTCTCTAAAGGTTTGCCAAAAGCAAAAATAACAATCCCAATCCCCATAACTTAAACCAGAACAGACTTACGGCCACTAGGGAGCCCCTTGTGTCTACAGGAATGCCATCTGCATCAGGCAGAGGTGGGGCCCAGTTTTAGAGGCCTTTTCAGACTGCCAGGGTAGTCTTCCTATGTCGAGGGCTGAGTGGGGATATGGCAGAGTCAGCAGCCCCTTCTTTTTTGAAGCCACTGAACAATCATTGCTGGTCTACCCTACGCACCCAGCAGGCAGAACTAAGCAAGGGAACTCTGGAACTCAGTGTCTTGGCTGAGCATACCATAGACTCACATGGCCCCTGAGCCAGGATTGTCCTGTAGTCAGTTCCTTTGCTTAAGTCAGTGCTGCTTTTTGCAGAACTGGAAGGATGC
The DNA here is from genome assembly GCF_000956105.1 of Propithecus coquereli. Lineage (NCBI taxonomy): Eukaryota > Metazoa > Chordata > Mammalia > Primates > Indriidae > Propithecus > Propithecus coquereli. The sequence goes on along the minus strand of NW_012152174.1, from coordinate 4,253,180 downwards.
TGCGCAACATGCCACAATGTCAGGTTCATTGGTCAGTTTTGGCATATAATGTTCTAGCAGGCAAGAAGGGTGAGGTGTAGCATTTATTGACTAAACTTCTAGCAGCGGGTAGGTCAGAGATTGGCTGCCCTTTTTGTACCATCACACAAGGAGTTGTAGGAAGTAACAGGAAATTATATTACAAAGAATTGAGGTGTAGGGTAGCAATACCTCTCTATCCTTTATTTTTGTAAGATATTTTCCCAAAATTACATTGGATTGACCATGTATGAAAAACAGCATAATGGGTGTTCTAATCTGGGCATTTAAAATGGAAAATTAGAAGGCCACTATTGTGTTTGCATGCATGTGGGTAAGTGTGTACACAAGTGTGGCACGTTGATTGCACAAGTGACTGAAGGGACCTAACGTAGAGGACATCTTTGGTTTGTGATTGTGTAATGCACATGAGACATTCCCCTCCTTCCCCTGTCACAGGAGTGAATGCCCCAAGCTAGGCCTGTCACATACTCTGGAGAATTTGAATCCTGAGCGGAGACATAGGAATTGAAGACTGTTGGACCTGAGTCATCCTATGCAGAGTTCCTTGGAGTTTCCCTGATTCTGGTCCTTCCTGAGGTCTGGCTCTGCATTGACTCAGTATCCTTTCAACAGACACTCTGTTCGGCCAAAGTGAGCCAAGTCTGCTTTCTGTTGCTTGCAACAAAGAACCCTGACTGATTCAGATACTGGTATCAAAGAGTGAGTGAGAGGCAATAGTACCTCTGGGAAATGTGGTGTATTTAAAAGGACTGACTCTGTTAAATGATATATTTAAAAAAAGAAAAACATTTATTCTTTTGCTTCAGGTTGGGAAAGAAATTCAAAGACTTCAGAGGACAGCCATGTTGGATCAATCTATAACAAGCATCCCTGCTACCCACTCTCTCACTATTATCACCGCAGAGTTCAGAAGATTCTCCCATCACTCTTGGCATGATAAATAAATTAGTGACAGGAGTACTGGAACCATTAAAATGTCCCTTCCTGGCTCTTCTTAGTAAGGTAGAAAAGCTGGTTGGAGAGGCTGCAATGAAACAAAAGGAAGGGCAACTTCTGCTCAGACTCCAGGATGTGAGGACAACCACTCATGGCAGGCAGTGATAAGACAGCTGCGAGGGGCTGTGTTCTGGTTCAAATCTCTGAGGAACAGGGGCAGGAGGTTTGTTCTTGAAGGCAGCAGATCATAAAGTAAAAGAAAGGCACATTCAAATCTTAAGATTCTTCTCTCAAACAGCAGTTCAATATTCTGAACAATTCCAGTGTCTGTTGGAGCCTGGGGTCTCTGAAAACCAAACCCAGAGATTAATTCATGGGCTGCCTTACTACGATGTTAATTGAATTCACTTTACTACAACTCTTAAGTAAATTACGACAATGGTCAAGAAAAATTAGGATCCTGACAATTAGAAGAAACAATATCAGGGCACATTTAGGACTTGGAGAATGCACAGTCCTGAAGAAATCTTCTGAAATATTCACCACAGGAGAGCCACGGTCGCTCACCTGCCTTGCGGAAGAAAGCCAACAATCACAGCCTGTGTCTCCTTGCGGTTTGACTTGGCTTGTAACCAGAATTCAAACTCGAATAGAGTGAAGTACAGAACCAGAGAAAACGAGAGCTACATTCACAAAGAATTGCAGGAATTTACTAATTCACGTCATTAAAAATTTGGAGAACATTAATCGAAATAGATTTTGAAGATTCTCGGTTGGGGAGGGAATATTTTCAGATAACTCATATTGTGATGCAAGTGTTGCCGTTTATTGAATGGGCTCAGGCAATCAACTATGATTCTAAATGTGTGCTGGCTGAACCAGCAAATACAAGCCTTCGATGAATGACTCATTAAACAATATTAAAAGGCAGCACATTTCTTTGCATGAGGTTGAAGAAAGACTTCAAAGACTTCAGAGGACATCCATCTCATCTACCTTCAACCACCACTGCAGCCTGGAAGACTCTGCTTTCACGCTTACCATGACAGATTGGTGAGGAGAGCACTGGAACCATTAAAACATGCCTTATTGGCTGGTCTTAGTAAGCTGAGAGAGCTTGAGGGAAAAGCTGAATAAAAAACGGGCTCCCTGAGCCCGGTGGAGTGAGAAGGATTCCCCAGAGACCCTGCCCTAAAGAATGTGGTTCTTCTAATTATAAAAGGCAGCAGAGTGGGTTTGTTAATTAGACCTAATGAAGGGGGCAATATGCAGAGATTTCTGGTTGTGGTTAACTCACGGGGTCCACAGGAATAAAATCGATAAGCAACCTACTAAGGTTCTACTTGATTTATACAATCTCAACTCCAAGTAAGGTGAAGGCTAACAGAAATCTTGTTAACACCCAGCCAGGTTCCTCGCCCACTACCCAGATTCTATAGAAATCAGACTTTTATCCCTATTCCTGCCTTATGGCCTTACATTATTTTAACATAGGTAGTTTCATTCTGATCTGAACCAAGACATTAGAGAGTCATAGTCTTCCATCCAGTTCCAGACCTGAGTCAGTTCCCAGACCTAGAATGGTTTGAATAAAAAAAGTTGGATGTCCTTGAGAAAGGCCCTTTGCATGATCATACTGCTAGCCTTCCCCTAAGGGGTCTTGGCCATTTACCTTAGAAATGATCCACTGGAGAAATAACTTTAATTCTGAGGATTATTAGATACTGGCTAATTAACACTGATTCTTGGGCCCCCTGAATATCACCATGATTCATCAATCAGAGCAAGCACATAGGGGTTGTGGTATCTGTATCTAAGATACAGATATTTGATCTTTGTCCCTGGTTTCTGGCATAGAGCTCTGAAAATCCTTGGAATTTCCTGAGTGATAATGGTGATGGGAGGTAACTCTTGGGGGTGTCCCTAGATAGCATCAAGATGGGGGATGGTCACCGAAAGGATTAAGCCTTGATTAAAAGCTTGGAACTTTCAGCCCAATCCCCAAATCACCTGGAGAGACAGAGGCTAAAGATTGAGTTAATCGCCAATAGCAAAAGATTTAATCAATCATGCCTACATAATGAAACTTCCACAAAAACCCTTCAATGAAAGGATTCTGGGAGTTTTCATGTTGGTCAACATATCAAGGTGCTGGGAGGTTGGTGTGCCCAAAGAGGAAGAGGAAACTCTGCATCCTTCCTTCTTTGCCCTATGCATTTCTTACATTTGGCTGTTTCTGAGTTGCATCCTTTATAATAAGCCAGTAACAGTAAATAAATTGCCTTCCTGAGTTTTGTGAGCTGTTCTAGTCAATTACAGACCTGAGTAGGGAGTTGTGGGAACCCTCGGTTTATAAATGGTCAGTCAGAAGTACAGGTGGGCTGGGACTCGAGATTGGCATCTGAAGTGGGGACAGTCTTGTAGGACTGAGCCCTTTATCCTGTGGGATATCCTGATGCTAACTCCAGGTCGATGGTATCAGAACTGAATGGAATTGTTGTATACCTAGCTGGTGTCAGAGAATTGGAGAAGTGTTGTATCTCTTATCCAGTCTTCACCTGGCAGCCAGCATGCTCCTTTGACAATGGAACTTCAGTTAGGTTATTTCGTAGTTAAAACTGTTCAATGGTTCTGCATTGCCCTAGGAAAATGTCCAAATCCTTTAACGTGACTTTCCAGAAGCAGTTGTCAATGTTAATTTTGTGATCCAATCACGAATCACTTTTCATTCTCCCCTCCTTTTTATTCTCTTGGTGCCTTTAGCCAAGTGCTACTCAAATATTTCAACTGAGCTACTATAACTCTCAAATGAAAAGGGGGCAATCCAGTGTTTGTGCCCAGGCAGAAATATTAAAAAGGGAGCAGCACCGCCTAGCGGCCAGCATGGTGTTGGTGGAGGCAATGGGGGAGAGTTGAAAGGGAGAGAGGGTGAATCTGAAAACCCACAGTGTGGTTTCAGGCCCATCTGCCATTTACAAGTGAAACTTCTCCCTCCATTGCTCCTTACACTTTGGAGCACGCAAAATTGATTTTTTTAAGGAAGGTGGTGTGTTTGTTACTGTCTTCAACTTCCATTTTGTAAAACATAAAAACATTTTCAAATGTGGATTTAAAACTTTGTCCCATAATATTATGCTTATACCCTAAAATCTTTACAATGTTGAGGAATTTCTGTAGGGAGGCGAAAAATATGATCTGACTACAGAGCTTTTGGAAGAGCTGACAATCCGGTAGACTGAGTCCCTGGCTTCCAGAGATTCTGTGTTTTCTGTTTCAGCCATTGGTAAGTGGCTTCGGAGGACTGGTGGCTTCTGACAATCTGTTATTTTCTTGAGACACAAATGTAATTTGCGTGACTGGCCAACATCAGGGTCTCCTTGTGGTTTTGTTCTCTATTCAATACAGTATCAAATAAGCAGTCATTCTCAGTAAGATTGTGAAGAGGTCACATCAATTTTGAAATTTCAAATTTATTGTCTATTGTGGAAAATTATATGCTGCAGAAATACTCAGATTTGGGAATTCACAAAAGTCTGAATATGTGTCCTTTGCGTATATCTTTGTGTCCATAGCTTCAAACAGATTAAGGTACTGTGAATAATAATGAAGTGATGTGTCCATTTTACTTTCTCTTAAATATCAGAGATATCAGACAAGTCTCTACTAAGGAGCAATCTGTAGGGGCTGGGAAAAAATACAAGTATCTTTCACTTTCTGAATTCTTATCCTCTGAAGACTGCAAACAATTTCTCTCCAAATCACTCTGAGTCAAAGCCTGCTATATTGAATCTGCATGCATCTGCCAGCCAAAACATGTACATTAGCTCAGACATCTGGAGGAGAGGGTTCAGAGTACATTGCAGATCTAGCTCTGACCTTTGCCAAAATGGATGGGTCCATGCTCTTCCTATTTCAAGGCAGAGCATGGACCTGTTGTACATTATAGATATCATCTTTTCCACATTATTAAATAAAAATATCTCCTAGAAAATTGATGCTATAATTGCTTAATTACTATCAATGTTTTTTGAGAAGTGATAATCTCAAATCGAAAAATCACTAGATGTTGTTCAGGTTGTCTATAACATAAGTATGTGTGTATATTATCTATGACTAGAGTTAAATAGGGAAGATGTTGAAACTTGTTCAACTTAATGCTCAGTGACTATTGGTCAGAAGAGGAAGAGGAAGAAGGGCAACCTTGAATATTCAATGTCAAAATGTTTAAGAGATATTAAAGCATGGACAGGAAATGATTGATGTCATAAATGGCTGTGATTATGACATGAGCAGAAGTATCACATTCAAAAATACATTTACAAGTATAATCTTATTATTAGGAGCTGTGTAATAAGCATAGGGAATGTTGTCTATTCTGAGGGATTGTCTTGTTTGTAGTTTTGGATTTTGTTCTATTGCTTCAGGCAATGCTTCTCAGTCACTGACTGAGTCTTGAGGGCCAAGGTGAGAAGATTGTCTATCTATTCCTTGAATTTAGACCTGGACGAACTTCTGGAATGTACTGTGTCACTTAATTTCTTCAGTTGCTCATTCTCCCTCAAACTTCCCCTATCATCCAACTGACACCAAGATCACAGCCCCCTTTCCCTCCTCCTGCCACCAAACCTCACTTGGGCAATTGGAAAGTAACTAATTCTTAATTGCCTTGTTTTATTAAGTTTTATTTTGCTAAGTGTTTTGATGTATCTTTAACATAGTGTGTCCTTGTTTATTTACAAGTACAGTGCATGTTATTTGCAGTGTAGAAGGAAAATATAACTCATATCTGATACTATACAGTAGCCTTGAGTGTGCTGCATACAAACATACCATTGATGAGCTCCATACGTGTTGAGTAATTGGATAATTAGTGCTTTAAATGCTTATTCAGTCATGCATCACTTAACAATGAGGATACATTTTGAGAAATGTGCCCTTAGGCAATTTTGTCATCGTATGACTATCAGAGAGTGTGCTTACACAGACTTATTTGGTATAGCCTACTATACACATAGGCTATATGGTATAGCCAATTGCTCCTAGGCTACAAACCTGTACAGCATGTTACTAGGCAATTGTAATACAATTGTAAGTATTTATGTATCTAAACACACAAAAGGCACAGTAAAAATATGGTATTACAATCTTATGGGACTATCATCATACATTCTGTTTATCATTGACTGAAATGACTGCATTATGCAGATATGCCTGATTAATTACTATAGCAGTTGAAGAATGTTGTTAGTGATTTTTAGGACAATTTGTTAGATTTTTTTTGTATGGATACCTAATACATGATTATTTTTCTTATTTAAAAAATAGGAAATAGAATATAGGCTAACTCTTCCAAAAATTGTTATCCAACATGTTTTCAGGAATATCTCAGATTCAGATAATGAGGAATTTAGGCCGTAAGTATAATAGTGAAGATGTTGACGTTTTTAGTCCCCACTCCCTTATGTGAGGTGCTGCCTAAATTGGGAATCTCTATCTCTGGGTGTCAAATGCTTTATCCCAGAGTTTCCCTTATCTCTATCTGTGGTGGACACCAAGGAGGTCGTGGCTATGTTCCTCTCCTCCTCCTAAACCTTGTCCTTTGAAACTTCTCTGATCTTATATTTATGTTATAATCTGAATATTTAATCTGATCTTATCTTCTGGTACATAGAACTAAGAAGAGACCTCATATCTATAGGAGTAATATGAAAGATAGTTTTTTTTTAATAGCAGCCTTTTGAGGGAGAATTATATACAGAATCCCTATTGCATTTCAAGCACTGTGCTATGTACTGTGCAGATATTTTCTAATTGTCTCATTCAATCTTCTCAGCCACCTATAATTATTCCCATTCTATGGATGAAGAAACTGGATATTAAAAAGTTTGGGTAATTTTGCCAAGCTTACATATTAGTAGGGGGTATAAGAAAATCTAGGCTCAAAGATTACATTTGGGTCAAAATTCCCATTGCTGTGTTTTCACTGTAAACTGAATAAATCATTGTGCTCTTTGTAATACTTTGTCGTCGCTAGTAAAGGTGTATACATGACATAAAGATTATATTAATTTGTGTATTTTTTAAAGCTTTCTTGCATATATGCTTTTCTCATCCCTATTGTAATCCTGGGAAATGAAGAAAAGATAAACTAAAAATCTGGAACAAAATTTAATTCATATTTTCTAGGTCATGAACCTTCCAAGAGCTAGAATCTTGTTTTATTCATTTTCTGTCTTTGCCCAGGGAGTAGATTGACGGCAAAAATGAACGAAATTCTTCTCTTACCCCACACTCACTTTTGCAAAGTGTCTGTGGTGGATTTGTGTTATATTACATCAGCTAAGCCAGAACTATTGTTTCCTAGAATTCTGTTCCCCGCATAGTTGGAGGTCGGTGGGTCACAAGAGACCTTTTGAAAGATGTAAGTGATGAAACAGCACTGATACTCTTTTTTGTGCCTGAAGGTTCTCTGACTCCCAGGCCAGGTACATGTTTAGCCCCCTGAAGAAGAAAGTCAGCTTTTCCTGCAGTTCATTTATCATCAAAGTTGGGCGCTTGGAAGCCAGTGAAAAACTCCTGTGAGTGTGGCCTATCTTACAGGCTTCAGTTTCTCCTTTTCCATCCATCTTTCCTTATTGATTGTATCCCTTATCAGCAAGCTTCAGGCTCCAGCATCAGACACAGAAGCAACAGCCTCCCACAGACTGTTTAATCAGCTGTATAATATATGTATATAAAAACATACTATGTGCTCATTTGTTTATCTATTTAGATTTCTAGTGATCCTGCTTCTCTAATGGAACCCTGATCAACACAGTGTCTTTGCAACTCCTCCTCATCCCTTGAATCTGGCCTGGCCTTGTGACTTTTCATTAATAGAATGAGGCAGAAGTGACAGGGCCAGTTCTGAGCCTCGGCCTTGGTATTGATATGCCTTGCACCTTCTTTCTCCTGAAACCCTGAGAAATTCCAACATGAAGGAAAGTCCAGTTGTCCCAGCCAAGGTCATCCTAGACCAACCTATAGCCAGTTTTCCTGCCAAAATATGAATAAGTCCAGCCAAAATCAGCAAAGCTACATGTCCCACTCCTAGTTGACAGCCAAGAATGAGTGAGCCCAGCTGAGAGCAGATCCACTTAGCTGACCCAGAGTCTACCGTGCAGTAAACTATAAATGCAGCTTGTTTTAAACCACAAGTTTTGATGTTTTTTCTCATAATAATGGCTAATTGATACATCCAGTGTATTAATTTTTCCTTTTTTTGTTGTGAAATATAACATACATGCAGAAAAGTACATAACCATATGTAAGTTTAATGAATAATTGCAAAGCAAACATACATGTAACCACCACTTAGGTCAAGAAAAAGAGTATCACCAGCACCAAAAAAGGCCCCCACTTCCCCCCACCCCCGTGTTGCTTCTCCCTTATTACCTCATCCTTACTCACTTCCTATTAAGATAATCAATCATTCCTTTGCTTTTTTTGTATAGCTTCACCACATATTAGGGAAACTGGGATTGTTTAATTTTGCTTGTTGTCAGCCTTTATATTCTGTATGATTTCTTTTTTGCCTAGCTTATTTTGCATAACGTTTCTTAAGATTACCCTTTGTTGTCCTGTGTAGCTATAATCTGTTCATTTTCATTGCTATATGTCCTGTTTTATGAATATACCCACATTGATAGATATTTGGGGTATTTCCAGTTGGGACTATTACCAAGCTTTGGCTTTAAGTATTCTTGGATATATATTCTGGTATAGTCGTGCATGCGTTTCTCTAAAGCAGTGGCTCTCACATTTTTTTTTTTTTTTTGGCCTCAGAATCTTAGAAATTAAAATGTAAAGTT
>NW_012152174.1:4150175-4244302 GCF_000956105.1 Propithecus coquereli | reverse complement strand
GTCAAAGTTTATTGAAAGGTCCACTTAAAACTAGGAATTCTATTGAAATTAAAATGTAAAGTTTTAAAATTTAAAAATTTCAAATAAAAAATTGAGATCTGAGACATTTAAAAGTATTTACTGATAATTCATTTAAAATAACAATAAATCCATTACATGTTGCATTTACTTCCTGAAGATCCTATAACAAATTACCACAAATTTGGTGGCTTAAAACAACAGAAATTAATTCTCTTATAGTTGTGGAGTCCAGAAGTCTGAAATTAAGGTGTTGCCAAGGTTGGTTCCTTCTGGAGACTCTGAAGAGGTTCCAAGCCTCTCTCCTAGCTCCTGGTAGCTATGGGCAATCCTTGGTGTTCCTTGGCCTGCAGATATAGTACTCCAATCTGTGCCATGTCTTCACAAGGCATTCTCCCCATTCTTCTCTGTGTCTGGGTGTCTCGAATCTCCCTCTCCTTTGTCTTATAAGAACACCAGTCACTGGATTCAGGGACTACTCTAAATCTAGTATCATCTCATCCTGAGGGCCTTAACTTAATTACATCTGCAAAAACACTATTTCCAAATAAAGTCCTATTCACAGGGTTGGGGATTAGGACTTGGACGTGTTTGCAGGGGAGAGAATTCAACCTATTGCACATGTTCACATAAATAGCACATCTTTTAATAAAAAATAACTGCATTTTTTGAATAAAAATTTAGTGAGAAGAGTGACATTGTTTTTATAAATCTCTTTCCTGTCTAGATTCATAGAAGAAGCCGGGAGCTAATTTCCTTTTACACTCAATCTGTTATGATATGTTGTTTTGGTTGAAATACACGATAAAAATCCAGCCTCAAACAGATAATTACAGACCCTCTGAAAAGGTTTCAGAGGCTCCCAGGAATCCTTAGAGCAACACCCTGAGAACCACTGCTCTAAAGTATATACTCTATACATAAAGTGTAATTTTGTAAAATGTACATATGTGTGTGTGCACTCCCACTCTATCTCTCTATATATTCTACTTTATTGATAATGGCACATTGTTTTCCAAAGTGGTTGTACCAATTTACATTTCTACTAGGACCGTATAAGAGATTTTTGTTGCTCTACATGCTCACCAATTTTTGGTTTTTTTTCAAAACAAGGGATGGTTTTATTTTCCAGCAGAATCTTTTTTAATATAAAAGAAAGATAAAAACCATCTCAACCCTGCAATCTGTCAACATGCCTTGTTTCTACAAGATGCATGCAAGACCATAACACTACATAGTAAAGGGTCTTTGAGCATTTGGTTGGAGGAAATAGAAAAATGTAGATCTAAGGAAGCCTGGGCAAGCCCAAAAGCTGAGCTACATCCCTGAACACTAGAGCGGTCCTTGTCTTTTCAGATCCTCATACATCTTCTTATTCACAACATTGCCACTGGAGTCTTCATATTCTTCCTCAGTGTCAGGGTGCCATCGCTCTGAAGCCTTCTGCAGTTTCAGCTTGGCCCACAAGGAGACAGCATCTTCAATCTGTGTCACATTAGCAAAGTGGACAGTGTTTGGGATGCCCAAACACCTCATGTCATGAGCATGACGCCATTCAGCAAAGTGCCGTTGGAAGGCCTTGGGTCCTCGGTAGGTGTAGTTTCCACAAATTTCACAGTTGTAGTTGATGTTTAGGCCATGAAGCTTATACAGCCAGCAGGGAATGGGTTTGCCATCCCAGCCAAAGGGCAGGTTTTGGGGGTTGTGAATGATCTCATTCTCTTCATCTTCACTTTCATTCTCACTGATCTGCTCTTCTTCCTCTTCTTCTCGCTCTTCTCCTGTCCTTGCTTGCTTGCGTTGTAAGCAAGCAAGAGTAAGATGTTGCTGTTCCCCAAGAATCTCTACATATTCATAGATCTGGGCTTCTAGGAAAGCAATATCTTTGTTCCTCTCAGTGTCTTATTTGGTGCCCTTTGACTTGGGACTTTTGGCAAACAGAAGTGTCAAGTGACTCCAGGGACTTTCCTTTGGTGCTAAATAGTCTCTGGGCTCACTCTTCTAGGGTCCCGCCACATTTCAGGCCTAAAGCTAAGAGTGCAGATTTCAATCTGTCCAGACCCAGGGAGGCTAACTCCTCCTAGGAGGAGAATTCAGAGAGGTCAAGATGGGCTCCAGCATGAGTCAGGGCACTGCTTGTCTCTTTCAGCCAGCCAGGGAAGGTACCATTCTGCCACTTCTTCTCAAACTCAGTCTGAATCTTCCCAAATAGTTCGTTTTGATCTTGGTGGGGCTTCACTCTATCTGTGTAATTCTGAAGGTACTCAAGCAGCATCTCTAAGTATCTTTTATACTCTACATTCTTCCTTTCTTTAGGAATGTCAAATAACTGGTTGAAGATGGACAGGTATGTGATATAATCCAGCTTCTCAAATGCCTTCAGGTTAATGTACTTGAGGTAACAGTCATGGAGATCAAGGTAACAACCATATCCCTCTTCATCTGTGAACTCCACCAAGTTTTGCGCCTCTTCACTTGGATTCTCTCGAGCTTTCGGAAGCTCCTCAAATTCCACTGACATTGGCACACAGATCTCATTTGGGTGCTTCCGGTGGAATTCCTTTATTTGCTTGAGTCTGTTATAGAATTCAGCAAACTCATTGGGTCCTGAAATAGCATCAAGCTCCTCCTTTTGTAACCCATCCTTATCATCATACAAATCCCTCAGGTTCCCACTGACCTCCATATACCTATCTTGCATGGCTCGAGTGCGGTGGTCAGAATTGATCTTGTCCCAGAGTGTGGACTTCTTTGTGAGCATCTCTTTGGCCATGACATCCATAAGCCATTCCTTCTCCTCATGATAGCGCCGCTGCTGCTCGAGAATTTTCTCCATTTTCCCTTTCCCCTGCTCACCAATCTGTTATTGTTACACTTAGAAATTTTTGTCTATCTGATGGTGTGTAATGTATTGCATTGTGATTTTAATCTTATCCATTCTTTCTTTTTTGCCTGTTTGTACTGTCATTTTATGTATGAAGAAACTGAAGTTTGTTTAAAAGAACAATGTTACTTGTCCACGTTAGAGTTGGTAAACAGAACCCACGTTTTTTTTTTCTGCTTTCAAATTCAGTCTTCCATCCACTCACCAACACAAATAATGCTTCTGTTTCTTGCCCACTTCCCAGGAAGGCTCAATTTCCCCCAAATCTCCTCCCAGCATCTAAGGACCTTGACTTCAGGTGGTCTCCATTCCTTTTCCCCACTGAGGAGGCTTTGGGTGCTCCAGGCCATGGGGGACAGCGGAGCAACCCACGTCTCCATCCCTTCATACCCACCAACCACACACTGCCACCCCCACCCTCTCACTTCCCTGTCCCTGCCTGGTTCCTTCCTATCTGCCTCTATTTCCTTCCTTCCCATAAAACCCTCTACTCACTCTCTGTTGATTGAAGCCTCACTTGGGTCATTTATTAAAAAAAAAAAAAGGGAATATCTAATTCGTGTTTATATGCATGAGAAAATGTATAACGCACTATAAGAAACACCATTTGTTAGCCTCACTATTACCTACTATTATTTTTTAAGCACTCCAACACAAACCAATGGTGTGATCATAAGCAAGTTACTCAATTTTTGATCCTCAATTTTCTCATTAGTAAAGTAGGCATAATAATACCTACTTTATAAGGTTGCTTGAAGAGTGGAATGATATAATATATGTAACGTGCGTAGCACAGTGCTTGATGATAAGGAGTGGTCAATAGATACTTTATTTTTATTGAGCAAAAGCTTATCTAGACGGCCCGTGGCTTGCGCATGCCTCTGGTCCCAGCTATTAGAGAAGCTGAGGCGGTACGATTGCTAGAAGCCAGGAGTTGGCGGCTGCAGAGCTACGACTGTGCCACTGCACTTCAGCCTGGGGACAGAGGGAGAACCCCATCTCTTAAAAAAAAAAAAGAAGAAGAAATAACAGAAAAAAGAAAAGGAAAAAGCTTATCTAGTGCTTACTACGCGTCAATCAGTGTTGCAGATGCTTTTTCCAAATACTGAAACCTTGTAATAATTCCCTATGGTAGGTAATATTATCATCTTCATTTTACAGATGCAAAGACTGGGTAGAGAGTTTAAGCAACTGGCCCAACGTCACACTGCCAGTAAGCAATCTGCTCTCAGAATTCGCGCTCTTTGCCCAGCTGCTTCCCCTAAATATTTATTATTTATGAGAAAACTCTCCAAATTGCGAAGCGCTCCACCACCAATCAGCACCGTAGGGCAAAATGAGCCCTCCATCACTCCCTCAAAGCTCCCCGCCAGAGCCCAGCTTTTACAAACACAGAAGCCGGCGAAGCAAGACTGCCTTCTCAACGCGCGTTGCTCTCACTGCGGCGGCCACGCCCCCTCCCTTAGGCCCGCCCCGACTACTGAGCTGGCCCCGCCCCTCGTCCCAGGCTGTGACGCTAGCAGAGACGGCGCCTCATGGGCTTCCACGTAAGCACTCCAAAGCCTCTCCCTACTCTCCCTAAGACGAGAACACAGCCGGGTCGCTGGAGCAGGTGCCTCAGGCCCCGCCCCTTCCGCTCAGGCACTCACCCCCCACTTCCGACCAAGTGAGGCCTTTTACGCTTCTCTGCCTGGTGTTCCCGGCCCGAAGCTCCTCAGCTCCTCAGCGCCCCGAACCCGAACCCGGCGTCTCGCCCTCATCCCGAATCTCTCCGAGGCTCTGCTCTGCCGTGTGTTTTCGCCGAGCGGCCCGGGCTGAGGCCTGTGGCGCGCGCTGAGTCCGCGCAGCCCTGACCCGGCGTCTCCTCGTAGCTCTCTTGAGGCCGAGGCCGCCGCCGCCGCCGCTGTCGCAGGATGCCGCGGCCGGGGTCCGCACAGCGATGGGCGGCCGCCGCGGGCCGTTGGGGCTGCAGGCTGCTTGCGTTGCTGCTGCTGGTGCCAGGGCCAGGCGGCGCCTCGGAGATCACCTTCGAGCTGCCAGACAACGCCAAGCAGTGCTTCTACGAGGACATCGCTCAGGGCACCAAGTGCACTCTCGAGTTCCAGGTATCATGGGCCTCCCTGGCAGTCCCTGGGCCCCAGCTCGCGGCTCTGGGTTTGGGGCTGTAACCTGCTGAGGGTGCCTCCCTCCCGTCCGTGTTTCTCTGTTCTTTGGCTAATTACTTGCAGGTAGCTGATGCCTGACATTTGGCTTTCCTCTTGTAAACCTTGGGCGAGAGACGTTTAAGACCGGATGTTAAAATGTATGAAGTCCAGAAGTGCTTCCTCTCCCTGTGACTTTTGTTTCCATTCTCTAATGTCCTTCATTTTTAAGGCCTTATTGAACTTTCTACTTTAAAAGTTTCCCTTTAAAAAATTAGTCCTGCTTTATAGTATCTAGTGTCAACCCCCCACTCTCTAATCCACACTTCCAATTTAATTGGATTTGAAGTTCTGGCAATATCTAACTTCATTGCTTTTCAGTTTTTCCGACATTAGTATTATTGGTTAATGCGGTTTCTGTCATTGGAAGAGCTCCATTACAAGCTGAACGACCATTTGCCAAAGGTGTTATGTAAAGAATTGCTGTGATAAATGAGAGGCCCCCTTCGATCTTTGGGAGTATATAAAAAAGAAACTTGAACAGAATGTGGTTTCTTCGGTTGGCTAGAACAATTTTTACTCTTTCAGTTTTTGTTGGTAGGCACATTTAACATTTGAACAGCTATTGAGTAATAGGTGCTGGTGATACAGAAATGATCAAAACAGGGTCGCTGCCATCATTCTCTATTCCCCTCTCATCCTATTCTTCTTAATAGTACCTGCTCATTCATCAAAACTGCTTTCAGAGTGGTAAGTAGGGGATGTGTGACCTGGTCTTTGGTATCCATGAAGGCTTTCTTTAGAAAATGAGTTTAAGATGAACTTTAAAGGATGAGTTGTAAATACTTTGGGAAGTGAGGAGAGGGAATAGCCCATGGTAGGAATGAACATTGGGAATTTGAGGGACATAGAGAGGTCCGGTATGGCTGGGAATAAGGAGCCAGAGGACAGGATGTCAGCAGGGGCCAGGCCATGTAGTGCTTTGCTGACCATTTTCAGGATTTTAGTTTTTCCTAACAATGTGGGAAGCCATCAGACAGTTGTATGTAGTTCAGTGACATGACCAGAATATTCTTGGTAGCTGCGTGAATAATAAATTGTGCAGGTAGAGAAGGTGTGGTAAGGTGTTGCAGAGTGGGTGTGGAAGGCTGATTAGGAGACCATTGAGGTGGTCTAGGCAATAAATAATAGCGGCTTAGACTAGGATGGTAGTCATGGGGAAGGAGAAAAGTGAAAGGATTGGAGAGAATGTAGTAGGTAAAATCAGCAGGACTTGGTGATGATTTGGCTGTAATGGGTGAGGAAGGGGAGGCTAAGGATGACCCTTAGGCTTGCTTAACTTCATGGATTAGGACCAAGGTACAGAAAAGAAGATAGCAGGAATTGTAATGCAGGTGTAAGCCAAAATTTTCTTTGTTTGAATTTAATAAACATTTCTTGGGGTTTTATATGTGCAAACTTGGTGATTGGTGCTAAGGATACTACTACAATGGCTAAAAAATTACCATCTATTATGTGTAGACCATATAATTCTCAGGAAAGCTCATGAAATTGATATAGTTCTTATTTCTTTTTTACTGATGAAACTGGGGCTTAGATAGGTTAAAACCCAAGATTACAAAACTCAGAAGTAGCACAATCAGTATGCAGTACCAAGTTAAATTCTGAACTACTTTATTATACTACCTCCCAAAGATAAATAAGACTGACTTTGACCTCAGAGAACTTACATAGACACATATGAGTCATATAATGTTAAATGCAACAATAAAAGTACACACTAGGCTTAGTGCTGCTGGCAAAGGACAGAAGGATCATCAGGAAATTAGCTAAAGAGCTGATGTTAGAGCTGAGAATGGAAAGATAAATAGGAGATGCTCTACAAGGTGGCAGAGTAAGGAAGAAAGGGCACCCTAGGCAGATATATTTGTAAGAGTTCCAGGAGGCCTAAAATTAGCCTTGCCTGTTTTGCTAAAGTTTGTGCATGGCACTGAAATTCACTGTGTAGTAATAGTTTTGCTTTGTGACTGCAGGTCCAGTGGCTTTGGGGTGGTTTGTACCAGTTTGTCAACATTATTTATTGATAACAGCAAGATCGATGATTTGTACCTGGTCTCAGTGCGACACCCCCCTCCCCCAACACACACACACACACACACACACACACACACACACACACACACACACACACACACACACGCTCTGCTGTTGAGACTGGTTATATAGCAGGAATGTACCTGTGTGACCAGCAAAATATTAAAACACCCAACGAAGACTCTATTTTGGGTTCCCTGGTTCCAAGTTGTTTTCCTTGCACACTTGGGCAGTTCCAGATCTGAGAGAGAGTATGTGTCTGGCCACAGATCTCACAGAGGGAGAACAAAGGAACCCACACCTGACCTCTCCAGACCTCTTGCTGTGAGACAGCCTTTGGCTGTGATGTTTTTTATATGGTACTCTTTTCCTGTAGTAAACTAGATTTGTAAGCTTTGTCATTTTGGCTCTTGTGATTTTTCTTTAGCAGACAAACCCTGTTGAACTGCCACTGTTAGTGCAGATGTAAAGCAAAGACTTGTTCAGAGAACTTTTGGTGGTCTAGTATTTTAGGGGCATGGAATGAGCAAGGATATCGATAAAAGAGGTGTGAGGCTACCTGGAGGAAGTACTAGGGATGAGTATGCCATTGTTAACAGATTTGGATTTTTCTGTAGGCCACAGGTAATTATCAAAATGTTTTAAATGTGTGCTCAGTGAGGGGGTGAGGAGAGATGGGGAGGTTGTCCCCACCCCAGGAAACATTTGGCATTATGTTTAGAGGAGGACTGCTACTCACATCTGGTGGGTAGAGACCAGAGATGCTGCTAAATATGCTACAGTGCACACGATAACACAGGCCCCTACAACAAAGAATTATCCACCTCAAAATGGGAATAATGCAGAGGTTGAAAACCCTGGGTTAGAGAGAGAAGAGATTGGGTTGTGACAAGATCTTTTAGAAAGTTGTGGCAGTAGTCCTGTCAATTTTGCATTAGGAATGGGATAAATTTGAGAGAGGCAAGAAGATTGAGATTTCTGTGACACTTAGTTTGGGATTATCCACAGTTTTAATCGTAGGTGAACAGACAGGTTTAAAGGGGTACTGATAAC
Organism: Propithecus coquereli; assembly: GCF_000956105.1. Classification (NCBI taxonomy): domain Eukaryota; kingdom Metazoa; phylum Chordata; class Mammalia; order Primates; family Indriidae; genus Propithecus; species Propithecus coquereli. The sequence continues at coordinate 4,236,112 of NW_012152174.1, read as the reverse complement.
TGAAGTGAGATCACCTGTTTTAAAATTACGTAAGTGGGGTGATGATCAGCTCTGGTCCTGTTCAGTTTGTATGTATGTGTTTGATTATTCAAAGTACAGTGGTCAAATATGAATAATTGGATATATAAAAATTAAGTTATTATTTTCACTTGAAGAAAAGGTGGACTTTTCAGCAGGAGTGAAGTGGTGGGAAATGCCCAACTGATAAGACACTTTTATGTCATAACATTTTATCTGCATGTTAATGTTTGCATACTTTTTACAGTTTCCTAAGTGCATAACTATATTCTATTTAATTACCAAAATGATCATGTAACATAGTACATTTAGTTGTTATCTCTCTCAAGTGACAAAAGGTCGCAAAAGTCACAGGTCATTCTTTGAAGTCCAGAGTTTGACCCCTCTGTTCTACTGATCTAGAATGTCAATATGCTAACCAAAAGGGTTCAAGCTTGAAAATAAGAAGCTTGTGCCACCCAATCTCATGGTGGTTGGGAACCCTCAAACCCAATGTCTCTTCCTCATCATCTTTTTCTCAAATGGATACCATCACTGTTTCTTCTCCTGTTTCCTCCTCCTCTTTCTTCCTACTCATTTCTTTCTCATGTAAAGAGGCCTTCCACTTTAATTTTCGCCCCTTTTCTTTTGTCTCTTATAATGCTTGTCCAGTTATTCAGGAAAAATCTCTCCCTTCTCTATTTGAACAACTCAGATGGCCCAAATTGTAACTGATTGCTTAAGCATAAGCCCTTGAAAATAGCCCTACAGTTCTCTTCTGACTCATTTCACCTATCCCCGGCCTTCCTTTCAATGTGCTTGCCCTTAAGTACAAACTTTCCAGATAAACAGATAAACAAACTTGCCTATGTGTAGCTCTGTTTTGTTTTTGCTTTAATCACAAGCATTTAAACAATATTTTGTTCAATCTGTTGTGTTTCTCCTGGAAACAAGGAGTAATGTATCATTATATAGAATAGCCCAGTCCATTACTCACTTCATAATGTATTCAAAACAAAATATGTATCGAATTCCATATAACTGACTATAATAGAACTTAAACACAACCAATTTGTCATTTGGCAGTAAAATGAGCTTAAGTTCTATGATAGAAGTATGTGTGGGCTGTTATGGTATGGATTGTCCTATCATACTTCTTCACTACTATGAACCCAAATAAATGACTGAGGCAAAAAGCTCCATCAGTGGAGATTTATCAGGCCAAGATTTTGGGGATGCATCTGGGAACAACACAAATCGCAGATAAGCTGTGGCTGTTTTTCTGAAGGGTGAAGGGGAGGTTGGAAGCTTCAGCATTTTAAAGGCATACAGAGAGAAGGTAAAAGGCAGAGGAGAGAGGAAGTAGTGGCTACATTCTTGTGAGGCCCAAGAAATCTACATTTTACATAAAATGAGGGAATAAAGGAAATATCAGTTATGTAGATGTCCCTGGGTAGGTGAAGAATGTCTGATTCTGATCCTGTCTTGTCTCCAGTTCTGTTACTTGTAATTCCTTATTAGTGTGGAATCCGATAGGCTTTAGTTTTAGGTGCTAGACATAGGTAGAATTTCCATGTCCTTGCTTATGGGAGGTTAGCAAGAAATTTCCTTAATGAATGATCTGTGGGGCCAGCTCTTCACAGGTGCCCTAGGCTGTGATTTGCTCTTTACCTTGTGTTTGGTTGGATGATGCTTGCTAATAGGAAACCGGGTGAGAAAATTTTCGTAAGTAAAATTTTACATGGCAGTAAACTTCAGGGTTAAGAACATGGCTTTGGAGTTCAAGTTCTGCCTCTCCCACTTACTAGATGAGTAATCTTGTGTAGGTTACTTTAACATCAGTTTCTTAGTCTGTCAAATGGAAGGAAAAAAATCTCTTCTAGGGTTGTTGGGAGAATTCAGTGATATGATAGACCTATGGTAACTAGCACAGTTGTCTGGCTAGTTTGAAGTAAATAAAAGTTCTCTCTTTCCTGTCACGAGGAAACTTGTTCAGTTTCTATAAAGTTTAGTTAAACTGAAATCTGCCTCCCAGGTTCCATCCACTGGTAAAAATTAAAAAATGTAAAATTGTCCGTTATAGTAAAAGTCCTTTGCCCATAACCTTATTGCCATTTTAGTAGGAAACCTGGTTAATTTTTCAAACTCGTTAGTTGTAGTGATCTTTTCTGTTTTTTTAAATTTCTTACAGGTGATTACTGGTGGTCACTATGATGTAGATTGTCGATTAGAAGATCCTGATGGTAAAGTGTTATACAAAGAGATGAAGAAACAGTATGATAGTTTTACCTTCACAGCCTCCAGAAATGGGACATACAAATTTTGCTTCAGCAATGAATTTTCTACTTTCACACATAAAACTGTATATTTTGATTTTCAAGTTGGAGAAGACCCACCTTTGTTTCCTAGTGAGAACCGAGTCAGTGCTCTTACCCAGGTAAATAAAAAATTAGCAATGTAATGTTGGTATATTTAAAGGGAGGAAAAAAGCATAATTAATATTATGCACTCATTTATAAACAGAATTTTGAGACTAACACAATCTTTAAAACCTATCGTAATTCTTACAGATTAGACATTTCACAGACAACTTCAGACTCATAGTGAAAACCAATGTTAAAAGGTTTTATGAAGTTTTAAGTGTAAAGGAAGTAAGAAGCATTAAAATAGGAGGAAGATCACTAAGGTAGAAACATCAATAGTAAAGGAAATTTAAGAAGGCTAAGCAGTGCTCCAGCATTCTGAAGCATTTTCTGTAATCCATGAAGGAATGTTACTACCATACTTTAGTAGGCTAATGTAACCAGAAGTAAAATGATGCCTTAATTAATGTATAAATATATCCACATAGTAGTCTTTATACTCATACTTAGTGTTACTCAAGCTGCTATTACAATAACTTTTGCTGTAACTTTAGGTAAAATGTTGAAGATTAATGGTAAGTCACCTAACAAAAATAGTTGCAAAAGCTAAACTGGATTTTGTTTTGAAGAAATAAAATGAGAAAGAGAGTGTAAAAAATTTAAAGCCAGTGAACAGATACTGCTCAGGTGATGAGAAGGGCTGTTATTTCTAGTTCAAATATAGTACAGGTCGAGCCTCCCTAATCCGAAAATCTGAAATACTCCAAAACCCAAAACTTTTTGAGTGCCAACCTCACGACTGGTAGAAAATTCCACACCTGACCTCATGTACACAAACTTAGTTTCATGTACAAAATTATTAAAAATATTGTATGCAATTACCTGCAGGCTGTGTATAAGATGTATATGACATATAAGTAAATTTCATGTTTAGACTTGGGTCCAATCCCCAAGATATCTCATTATGTATATGCAAATATCCCAAAATCCAAAAGCATTTGAAATTCAAAACACTTCTGGTCCCAGATATTTTACATAAGAGAAGCTCAATCTGTATGGGCCTAGATTATATCTAAAAAATACTCAATTAGGCATCAAAATGAATTATTTACTACCTACTTGTTAAAACCTTAAAATGGTATTTCAGTGTTCCCAGGTTACATTTAGTCTGTTGGCCAAAGTTGTGATAGAGGTAGTTTTAAGAATATGTAAGAGCCTTAATTCATAAGCCTATATTAAGCATTAGCAAGATGTAGTCAAATGCTCTTAATTTTAGAAACGTTCTCTTTATTTTAACATCCCGTGTGAAAGGCACTTCGCTTTGTAAAATGGTTTTTCTTTAGGGCAAATAACCTGTATCCATTCTTTCATGAATTTTAACTTGTATAAGAAGGTGACTTGCTCTAAAAACCTAAGTGGGTAAATAAAGGAAATGAATAGTAATAAGGCAGTTAGTACCACTTAGCCTCCTTTATTCATATCATGTTTTACCATTTTTTATTTTTTCTTAGTCGTATTTCTCTACTTTCAAAAAGCTACTAAGTCTCTCACATATTAGGGATACTCATAAAGGATTTGTTCATACTTAAAAATTGAAAAAACATTACCAGCTAGTAAATGCAGAATAAATTATCATTTACTTTTTGCTATCACCATTTTTTACCCATTAGTAAAATGATGGATCTAGAATAGACAATGATCACTAGTCACTGCTAAAACTTCTAGGTAAAAGGCTGGTAGGGAACTTTATCATGATGGATCCAGCTGATGTCACCTAAATCTAATGATCATTTACTAATGGAGAGATAACCAGACATTATGTGTCTTGTGATAATATGCAATAAGAAGTACACAACACTGACCACAGGGTGTTCTTAGCCAGAACATTATACCTGAATCCCATCATGTCTAGTTCCAACTGTCAATTTACAAGAAATACAGAGGATAGAGGAACACCATGGGAATGCTTTGACTTATGTGCTTATTATTGGTGAACTTACTGCCATTCTCTTCCTCCTAATTTTTCTTTGAAGAACCTGGGCTGGATATTCTATAGCCACTAACCTTAGCTGATAAGTATTTCTGCTATTGTTGGCTTAGTGTTCCATTTTTCACCTTATTGATGTGACATCCTAGTTTGGGGAAAACAGCCATTTCATTGGATGTCTAGCCTTACCAGTTGTCCTAGTGGGAATGAGTAGAAGGGTTGCATTGCTAGGACAACTGGTAAATGAGTGAGTGAATGAATGCCAGTTTGGTAGAATGTTAATCAAATGAGGAATTGATATCAAATTGAAAGAAAAGATATATATGCTAGATGGAGTATACAGAAAGTATTAAACATACTAACTGAAATATTTCTCTTTAGATGGAATCTGCCTGTGTTTCAATTCATGAAGCTCTAAAGTCTGTCATCGACTATCAGACTCATTTCCGTTTGAGAGAAGCTCAAGGCCGAAGTCGAGCAGAGGATCTAAATACAAGAGTGGCCTATTGGTCAGTTGGAGAAGCCCTCATTCTTCTGGTGGTTAGCATAGGGCAGGTATTTCTTTTGAAAAGCTTTTTCTCAGATAAAAGAACCACCACAACTCGTGTTGGATCATAACTACGTTTTGAGAATTGATACACCATTGCCACTGTAATATTGCTGTCTGATTAATTTTAGGGTACTGAAGAACTTAATATTGACAACATTTTTAAAACCTTATGCATATACTTGTTGGGAGGGATGTACAATGCATATCCCCAAACCGTGGAAAGGACACCTTTTTTTATTTGTAAAGGTAGAAAAACTTTGGAACTTATTTTGGGCTATTGATGTTAAATATTCAACACCAATGATCTACTCTTTTCTCAGTTGTTTATATCTACTCTTCACACACTAAACTGGTATTTTGATTCCTTTTAACCATTTAAAAGTACTTTTCTTATAGCTAGTCAATATTTTAAAACCTTAGATTTAATGTCTACATGTGTTATGGAGGAAGAAAATTGCCTTTTGATTGTTTATAGTAAATAAATTTTTGCTTTTAAGAAAACCAAATGTGATTAACTATAGCTCACCCCCTATTCTGCACTGTTTAGTTTTATGGGGAAAAAAATCTATAGGATTGTTAGTTAATACTGATAGAAGTTTTAATTGATACATCGTGGTATAATTTATTTCTCACTAGCTTAGAAAATGTCAGATTTTTGTTTTTTTGGGTTTATTTTATGATTTATAACCAGCTTTGTTATTTTTTCATCAGGGCATTCTTACCACGCAGAGAATAGTATGTTTCGGTAGCATAATAGAGTTTATACAGGCCTTAAATATCAGACTGTTATAACAGGGAGAATAATTACAGAATAATTTAAGACACTACAATGGGGGCAAATGAAATGGGAAAACTTTCATTGAGTTATCTACTCTCATTACATTTTCAGTGCTTTTACAAAGAAAAAAGGTTATCTGTTTAATTTTAACATTTTAATTAGCTGGTTCTTGCCCCATCATTCCCAGCTTAAATTGACAGTTGTAATACTGGTATCACGTAAGTGCCATATATTTTATCCTCATGGATGTGATACACTGAGAAGTTAGTTTCTTTGTTTTATTATTGTCTTGCACATTTTATTTCTGTAATCTCTGGTTAGCAACCTTAAAATAATTTAACAATTTAGAATTCTGTGTGTTTCCTGTTTGGTAATCTTCGTTGATTGTACTTTAATGAGTATTAAATAGTGCATATTCTCTATAATATAGGGTTTAGACTGTGTTTGTGTCTTATAATAACTTGTATAGATTGAGCCGATTAAAATAAGATTTTATTCCAAGTATTCTAGAATAGAATACAGGATGATGCAAAATTGTATAGATGTTTAAAGCTTTTCTGTTTAAAAAAAAAAAAAATGCAACTGCTTTTCTGCCATGCCTCTCTTGCCTACCCAAAAGTGATGATTCCTGAACAAGACTGTCATATATTGTAGAGACTTTGATATGTGATACCATAGAATGCCTATGGGATAGCAATTCTAGTCACTTACCATTACAGACTAGAAGTTAACTCTTAATTTTATGCTGTCTTAAAATGCATATGTACACTTCTTGCATGTAAGAGCAAAACAAATTCATGTTGTCATGCTTGCTAATTTTGGATGCCACAGTGTAGCAAGGAGTGAACATGTTTTCAACTCTTTAATTTTAAGATTTTTGGAGATCAAATAGTTACTCTTTAAACAACATTTATCAGTAAGTTAAGAAGTAAAGTTTAAGATTTTGCAGATTTATCTATTTAGGTTCTTGTATTGGAGTCGTCCTGTAGCTTTACAAGTGTCCCTTTATATTTAGATTTGAAAGTTTTAAGCACGAATGTTAATGATGTTGATAAACATGAACGTATGTAAAATGTCCTTTTTTGGTTGCCCGTCTACATTACTGTGTTAGATAACTTACACTGTAATTAAACAAAGTCAGGTATAGATCTTGCCAAGTTTGGCATAGATAGTGCACTCATTTAATCTGTGCCTCTCAAAATTTCATGATATTAGACTATTACCACAAATAATATTTGAGAAAAGTATTGAAATATATTAAAATTTTTGAAATCACCACTGCTACCTATTGTAGAAAATAGTGTGGGTTTAGTCTAGTTTCTATGTAAATTGGTTAAATTTTGCGGCTGTCTATACTCAACTGGATATATATATATAAATTAGAAAATACGTATCTCTTCAAACATAAATGTTAAGTAACATTTTCTTCTTCCTCCTAATACATAAATTGTAGCTCATCATTTTTCCTTAATCCTTTCGTGACTTGTTGCAGCAGTTTGAATTTCCCAAATATTTATGTTTGGACATAATGGCTCAGAATACATATTTGAACATCATAGTTGTATATATTTTTAAAGTAGAATAAATAATGGAAAGTGACTTGATATACAAGTTTATACTAAAATTTCAACTGTGTGAAGATACATTTTAACATATTACTTTGCTAATAATCTGAACGTTCTTTTTTCTATTAAACAAATGGTTTGTGGTTCACAACTTTATCCAGGCTTGATGATAATCAACTCTGAAAATATAGTGGACTGAAAAGCAGTTTTATTCTTTGAAAGATTTCATTTAAATCTCTGTACTATCCATTTTTGTTTCAGTTTGTAAATGTGTAACATTTATAGTTAAATAGGACAAAGCAGGCCCTATGACTATTGTTTTCAAAAATTAAACAAATTAATATGTAAATAATTCAAAACGTTTTTCAATCGAAAAGAAAAAATTTCTTTAACAGGATTGCACCAATCGATTTCTTGTAGAATAAAAAAAATCTTTCAACAAACTGACTGACTTGTTTCTGTCAGGATTTAAATCTTTCCACAGTTCCTTATAAACTTACAGCTTGGAGGACAGTTTTGTAAGAAGAGTGATTATTTATTTGGTATTTTAGCAAAACATCTGAGGGACTGGTCAAGAAAGAGAGTTAAAGAAGAGAAGTACCACCTCTGCACTGCCTCATGTTTAACCTTCTCTTTGCATTCCTTATTGAAAATTTTATTGATAAAAGGCAGTTAAGCCATTGGTTGCTCTAAAGAAGTCTTAATTTTTAAATAAGTTAATTTTAGGTTGTATGATACCTAGTTGTGTCAATATTTTTCTTTGTCTTCATAATGCAGTCAGAGGGGACATTCTGGATCCTGGGCACAATTCTCCAAAAGTAACAGGAAAATAACAGTAAATATAGGTTAATATTGAATGCTTACCCTGTGCTAGGTGCTATGCTAAGTATTTTACTTGTATTGACACATTTCATCGTTGCAATAATCCTATGAACTAGGGATATTATTTCCATTTTACCGATGAGGAAACTGAGCCATAGAGGGTTAAGAAATCTGCTGATATCACATAGTAATTAGCAGACTCTAAATATGAACCATAGCAGTCTGTCTCTAGAGCCCTCTTTCTCAACCACTATTGCCTTACAAACACCAATTAAGGATAGATCTCTGAAGGCTTAGCTATCTTGCTTTCACTATAGATCAATAGCAGTTCAGTGCTTTGGCTTTGAGTCATAGCCAGGTTCAAATCATGGTTGTGTGACCTTGGTTTTTTTGTTTTGTTTTGTTTTGTTTTGTTTTTTGAGACAGAGTCTCACTCTTTTGCCCAGGCTAGAGTGAGTGCCGTGGTGTCATCCTAGCTCACAGCAACCTCACACTCCTGGGCTAAAGCAACGCTTCTGCCTCAGCCTCCCGAGTAGCTGGGACTACAGGCATGCACCACCATGCCCAGCTAATTTTTTCTATATACTTTTAGTTGTCCGATTAATTTCTTTCTATTTTTAGTAGAGACGGGGTCTCGCTCTTGCTCAGGCTGTTTTCGAACTCCTGAGCTCAAACAATCCGCCCACCTCGGCCTCCCAGAGCGCTAGGATTACAGGCGTGAGCCACCGCGCCCGGCCTGACCTTGGGTTTTATTAACTGTATATTTCTATTTTTCATCTGCTACTAAGGTAATACCATCTAGTATAATGAGAATGAAATGAGCTGTTCATAAAACACTCAGGATCAGTACCTAACATAAATAAGCACTTAGTAACTACATTTTTATCATTGGTCCAATTCTAGTCTCTTAATCTTTTTTTAGTTCCTAAAGTTCTTACTGTGGCTTAAAGTTCTTCATATGGGTCTTAAACAATATTTAACACAAATATGAAAGTGTTTGCATGTCTGTCATGCGCATAATAGTCTGCTAGAAGCCTCAAAAACGAATAAAGAAGTCTGACCTCCAGGAATATAACCTAGTTGGAGATATGCTAGCTATATGAGCAACTAAGGTGTAGGAGTATTTAAGGAGAATAGACTGTAAGGGTCCAAGATATTTATAAAGTGCTAGAGGAAGAAAAGAATAGGGGTCCCCAACCTATGGTGAGTTGTATAATTATTTCATTATATTACAATGTAATAATAGAAATAAAGTGCACAATAAATGTCATGCTTTTGAATCATCCTGAAACCATCCCCTCACCCCCTACTCCCTGGTTTGTGGAAAAATCATCTTCCATGAATACAGTCCCTGGTACCAAAAAGGTTGGGGACTGCTGCCTTAAGGAGTTTAACTTAGTCTCCCCCAGGGAAGGCCCTGGTTATGTGGCTTTGCCAGTAATCGAGTTGTTTGATCTCTAATTCAGAGATACGAAGTATTAGCCAGTTCCTACTGCTGCATATTGAAAACATGTTCTTCAACAATAAAGGTGATGCTTGATCTCATGAGTAACTTCTCCATCTCAGAGAAGTTGCCAGATTCTAGAGGAAAATACAAGGATGTTATCCTATTTTTATCGCCACCAGTAATTAGATTCCTTGCTGAAATCCATTATATCAGAAGTAACACTGGTCTGGCATAATCTGTTTTTAGTGCTGGTAATAATCACTATTACCTTAAAAAAATATAGCAACATAACTTGATAAATAATGTTGCAGAGAATAAAGTCTAATCCCATCATTCATTTTGGTGTATTTCAGTTATTTTTGTAGATAATTGTGTATTTTTTAAAGAAATCTATTATACTATTTATAACAAAATTTTAAAAAATTTTGAAATCTGTCATAATACAGAAGAGGATATTCAACATGTACAATTTAATGAGAAATAAAGTTATAAAACTCACATCCAATGCTCAGGTTAAGAAATACAATATTGCTAGTACTTTAGAAAGCTCTTCTGTATCCTTCCCTGCTCACATTCCTGAATCACCCCACTAGAGATAACCAATATTCTGCTTGTAAATAATTAAAGTTCCAAGCTATCATAAACTGATAGTTTTGTATTAATAAATACAAAATCACCTGCTTGAATGTATTGGCTATGTCAATTTGATACCAGCATTTCTAAATGCTTACTCTGTGCATGCTTACTCTTACTTCATGTGCTTAATCTTCATCAGCCAGTAATAAAGAGTTCACTGATCAGTACGGGACCACACTTTTCAGTAGTACTAATACTGGCGTTCCTTAAAAACACTATAAAAAAATGAGACAGAAGTGAACATTAATAAAGTTTAATAAAATATATATAAATCCTATTTAATAAATAGACTATTGCATGTATTTTTCCATGACTTTTGCTCAACAGCTAGTGTCATCCGTGTTGATGCACATGGCTATAGTTTGTTTTCATTACTGTGTGATAGTCCATTCTATTGATATACCACAGTAATGTGTCTCTTCTGTGAAGGTATTTGGTTTGTTCCAAGTTTTTGCTAGAATGAACAAAGCCACTGTGAGCATCCTTGCCTATATGTCCTATTACACATGTGTATGATCTCTTGAGAATACATCTAAGAATGGAATTGGTCGGTCATAGTATATGTCAAAGTCTCCAACTTTACTAGGTAACTCCGAACTTTTCCAAAGTAATTATACTAATCCAGTGCTTTCACCAGCAGCGTTGGAAGGTTCCACATTTGGTATTGTGGGACTTCAAAATTTTTGAAACTCTTCTGGGCTTATGATGGTACCTCATTGCTTAATTTGCATTTCCATTAGGTTAATTATTTTTTTCCACAGATTTATTTACCATTTGTATTTTGTCTTTTATGATAGCCTTGTTCAAATCATTTGCCCATTTTAAAAAATTGGATTTAACTTTTTTTGTTTTTTAACAGGATTCCTTTATATGTTCAGGATACTAATCCTTTGGTTATAACTATTTCAAATGTCTTCTCACAGTTCTTGTTTATCTTTCTGCTCCTGGTGAAATGTATCAATCTTTTTCGCTATTGTTGGTGTTTTTGCGTCTTGTTTAAAAAATAGTTCCCTGTCCTGAGGTCATGAGTATCTTCTGTACTGTGTTCTAAAATATGTATAGTTTTGTCTTCCACTTAAGTTGAATTTTATGTATGGGGTGAGGTAGGTAACTAGTTGCCTTTTTTCCCCCATTTCTTGAAAAGTCATCTTTCTCTGTTGACTGAATGTGCCACTTCTGTCATCTATTAAATGCCCATGTTTACTTGAGTCTATGTCTGAGCTCTGTTTTATGCCATTGATAGTTTGCCCGTACACCAATAACATACTGTCTTAATTACGAAAGCTTTTAAAATCTTAATATTTTGTAAAACAAATGTTTTTTTTATACCTTGTTCTTCAAGATTTTCTCATCAGTCCTTTGCATTTTTGTACAAATTCTAGAATTACCACAGCAAGTTTCAACAAAACAAAATAAATCTGTTAGGATTTTGATTGAGATTGTATTTGATCTGTGAACAAGTTCCTCTTTATAATAGTGCATTTTCTGGTGAATTAATGTTATCTTTCCCTTGTAATATCTTCCTTAAATCTTTTGAGAAAGTTTTATAATTTTCTTCATGGAAGTACTCCAAACATATATTTTGTTAATGAATCTTGCTTTTTTATCTCTTTATATTTTTGATGCTTTTATAAATGATGTGCTTTAAGTTTTAACATTGGGGATGTGGAAATATAATTTTTAAATTGTTTTTCTATTCAGTACCCTTGCTAAATTCTCTTATCAATCAATAGTAGTAATTTATCTATAGATTCTTTTGGACTTTCTGTATATACAAGTGTATCATCTACAAGTAATGACAGATTTGTTTGTCTTTCTATTCCTGACACCTTTTCTTTCTTTTTCTTGTCTAATTGCATTTGTGAGGACCTCCAGTACAATGTTGAATAGAAGTGGTCATAGGTAGGCATTCTTGTTTTGCACCTATTCTCTGGGAATGCTTTCAAGGTATCCTATAAGCATTTTATAGTGTTTTTATTAAATTTAAGAATTTCTCTTCTATTAGTTGGCTAAGTTTTTTATAATCATAAATTATGTTGAATTTTATCAAAAGCTCTTTCTGTATTTATTGAGAAAATTGTGATTTTTCTGCCTTTATTCTCTTAATGTGGTCAGTTACATGACTTGGATTCCTCTTGTTAAACCAACCTTCTCTTCCTGGGATAAAACCACCTGGCTATGATGTGGTTTGTTTTTAATAGCTAGATTTGGTTTGTTTTAAAATTTTTGCTTAATATCAAGGCTATATAAGCCTTATAAAATGAATTGGAATGTGACTTTCTGTTTTCTGGAAGAGCTTGTATATAAGATTTACATGACTTCATCCTTAAATGATTATTGGAAATCATAGATGAAGTGTGTTTGGGGCCTGGTGTCTTCTTTATGGGGTAGTGATTCAATTTCTTTTTATTAATAAAGTTCGGGTTTTCTCTTTCTTGTGTAATATACGTAAGTTGAATATTCCTGCAAATCTTTCCATTTCATCTACACTTTCGAATTTATTAGCACAATGTTATTCCTGTCTACTTATCTTTTAACATATGCCAGATCTGTAATGATGTTACCCTTTTCATTCCTGATATTAATTATTTGTATCTTCTTTTTTACTTGTCTTACCAGAGGTATATCACATTTGTTGTTTTTTTCAGAAAGAGCCAATACTTTCATTGTTTTTCTTCATTATATTTTTATTTTTGCTATATTGATTTTGGCTTTTTATGATTTTCTAAGTTTAGTTTGTTATTTTTCTATATTATAGGGGATGGTTAGCTCAAATTTTCAACTTTATATTTTGATTTACATATTTAAAGCTATCGATTGCCATCCAAATTCTACTGTGTCTCTGTGTCAGTTTCCTATGCTGTGTGATAAATTACCACAAATTTATCAGTTTATAACAGTGTAAGTTTATTATCTCACAATTTCTAAGGGTCAAGAGTCTGGGCATGGCTTACCTAAGTCCTCTGCTTATGGTGTCACAAAGCTGATAGAAAGTCAGCTGAATTGCATTCTCATCTGGAGCTCAGGGCTCTCTTCTAAACTTATGAGGTTGTTGACAAAATTCAGGTCCTTGCAGCTGTAGAACCGAGGCTCTCAGCTACTTGAGGCTGCTCATCTGTATAAGCAGTGCACAGCATGACTGTTTGCCTGTTTAAGGCCAGTAGGGAAGCCCTGAAAGAATTCACCTCAATTAGGTCAGGGTCACCTGGGATAATCTCCCTTTTGAGTAACTCAGTCAGCTGAATAAGTACCTTAATTGCCTCTGCAACGTTCTTTTACCTTTGCCCATATTCTCTTAGTAAAAAGCATGTTACAGGTTTTGTTCACACAAGGGTGTGGGTACGGAGCTGGGGAAGGTTTTGGGGGACCATCTTAGAATTCTGCCCAACACTGGCTCCATTCTGTAAGTTTCAATATCTAGCATTTTAGTTATTCATTAATTTCAAAGGATTTTCTATGTCATTATTATTTTTTTCAATTCACAGATATTTGGAAATATAATTTTTAATTTCCAAACATAGATATTTAAGTTTTCTTTTATTCTTGATTTCTAACATAATTGCATTGTAATCAGAGAATATATTCTCCATATGATTTAAATTCTTTGAAATGTGTTGATAATTGCTTTATAGCCTAAGTGGCCAGTTTTTGTAAATTTTAGTGTGCTTGAAAAGAAAGTTTGTTCTGCAGTTATTTGGCACAGTGTTCTCTAATGTCTGTTAATCATTTTAATTATGTTCCTTTTTTTTTTGGTATACATCTCAATTTGATTACTAAGAGCGCTGTGTTATAGATTTAGAATTTACTGTAGTGCAGGTCAGCTGGTGGCAAATTTCACTTTGTTCTTGTTTTTTGAAAATGCCTTAGTTTTGCCTTCTTTCTTTAGAGGACATTTTTTGCTGGCTGGTTCTGAATGGATATACTGAAAATATCGTTCCATTGTATCCTGACTTCTTCCATTGTTGCTGTGATGAAGTCTGCTCTAAAAGCCTTCTGCTCCATTGAGACTAATCAGTCTTTTTTCCTCTGCTGCTTTTGGGATTTTCTCTTTATAATTGGTCTTCTGCACTTCCATTATGCTGGCTGTAAGTGAGGATTTTATTGTATTTTCCCACTTGGGCTTTATTTGGAATCTTGGTTCTGTGGGTTGATATATCAGGCCTGGGAAATCTGTTCAAATTTTGTTTAGAATTTTACATTTGTATTCATTAGAGGGATGTTAGTCAGTACATTTCTCTTTTTGTAATGCCTTTTGTCTGATTTTGGTAAGATACTAATGCTGGCCTTATAGAATGACTTCAAAAGTATTCCCTCTTCTTAAATTTTTTAGAAGAGTTTGTGTAGAATTTGTATTATTTCCTCCTTAAATGTTTGGTAGAAGTCACCAGAGAAGCCACTTGGACATAGAGTTTGTTTGATTTTTGTTGTTGTTTTGTTTTCTTGTGGGAATGCTTTTTAACTACAACTTTAATTTCTTTAATAGGTTTAGGGCTATTAATAGGTTATCTGTTTTTCCTTTAGTGAGTTTGTCTTTTAAGAATTTTTAAAAATTTTATCTAAATTGTTGAACTTACTGGCATAAAGTTATTGATAATCTTCCCTTATTAACTTTTTAACATCTGTAGAATGTTATGTCACTTCTTTCATTTCTGATATTGGTGTCTGATTTCCTTCTTTCTTTCTTTTTTTTTTACTTACTCAACTGGAAGTTTATTGATTTTGATCTTCCCAAAAAACTATTAATATCTTTTGGTTTTATTGACTGATTATATTGTTTTCTGTTTTCTATTACTTTAATTTCTGGAAAAAAATAACTACCATAATAAAATACAGCTGCTAAAACTATTGCTCTGTAGCTAGTCACAAAGCTTAAGTACTAATCACAGCTGCCTTCTTCCGTCACATACCATGTTCCTCTTACCCTCCTCCAGGATTTTGATTAGATGGGATTCTTTATCTGATGAGGTGGCCACATCTTCATTTCTACAGAATTGAGCCCTTAGTGGGCCTGTCTTTATCGGGTTACTGCAATGTTCAACTGACTAGGACTATTGGTACAAAGAGGTACTCCAGTGAATTTCCTGGTTTCCAGGTAATAGCCTTCTTGTTTCCATTGTATAACAGCAACACAGTTTTCCTTTGGTAATTGGAATTAGTTGCCCTGTCAAGTCCATTGACCACTTTTTCTGTTGGTACAGTTGTATGAGGAACCCCGAAAGGCTAGGGTCAGTCTCATCTCCTAAATCATCAGAACATGACTGTGTTTCCTGATGGAAGTGTTCTACTTTTGGACTCTTAATTTCTAAACCCTCCAAGCCCAACACTGGGAATGGAAAGCAAAATTATTCAAGTAGATTCTTAGGTATAATAGTGAAAGGAAACATTCCTCCTCCCATCCTCCCACACCATGTATTGACTGCTTATTAAATTAATATACCACATTTTATAGGACTCTACCCCAACTTCATGATGATATCTCCCAGATATCTCTGTAACTGAGCTTTCATTTTGTCACTTATCTATTCTGTCAAGCCAGCTACTTCCAGAGGATGAAGCATGTGTTAAGACCAGTGAATTCACTTCCTTTGCCATGAACCATGTACCTGGTTGGAAGAAGTATTTTGTGGGATTCCTATACAATGGGTAAGAACCTCGGTAATGTCAAGAATATTAACGAGGGAAACACTGCATGCAGAGAATGCAAATTCATATCCAGCATGTGAACTATCCCTGTGAAGACAAAGTGCTACCTATTCTCTTATGGAAGTTGTCCATGTAATCAAGGTGCTACCAGGTTGCCAAGAGGTCCCATTGAGAATGATGCCATATTAGGGACCCAGTGTTGAAATATCACACTCTGTGATGTTGCCAGGTTGGATACTCAGCAATGGTGGTAGCCAAATAGCCTGGATGAGGAAAAGACCATATTTTTGAAATTCTATCCCTGTTGCGATGGCCACTTTGTCCATAGGCCCATTAACCCAGCCCTGAGTTGGCTGGAGAAAAAGACTGACTGACATCCACAAGACGGTTCATCTTGTTCCCCTTGTTACTGAGAGCCTCCAACACGTGGATGCCTCCTGTTAGGCACTTATGTGGGACATGAATATCTTCACAGTCTAACTATTTCAAGAGGTATGTCATCCATAAGTCTCACCAACATATCTTCTTTTACTGTTTTTTTGATTTTGTTCTTTCCTAAAAGCTCGACAATCCATTAGACACTGCCTATGAGTCAGTATATTTGTCAGTTACTCAGGCCCATCCCTCCTTTCTTGCATACGGATAACCAGATATATAGCTAGAAATTCTGCTCACCAGGAAGATTCTCCATCCCCCTTATCAACATATGGATCTGAAATTGCCTTGTTTGTTTACATGTCTGTCTCTCAGGTTAGACTGTAAAATCTCCACGAGGACTGGGACCACCACATCTCTCTTGTTCACACTGTATCCCTAATGCCTAGTACATGGGGAAGGCACTCTAAATATTTGTGGCATTAGTGATTGGTGTATTTTCTTGAAAATTTGGAGAGAAAATGTTAAGCAATTAAACTTATAACCAATTTAAAATATTTTTAGTATAACGTGAATATATTATGAAGAACAATGCAAAATTTGGAGCAATGTCTAAGAAAAAATGCAACAACTCACGTATATTTGCCCTTGACACTATGACTTCAGGCTCATTTATGCATGCGACGTGAGTAGTGACTAGGGAAATACGTGTTTATCGAATCTATCATTGGCAGTATTTCAGTGAAAAAGTTTGAAAAGCACTGATTTGAAGGGTTGCCAGAGAAAAAGGAACAGGCAGAGGAAACAAAAAGAAGAATTTTAACAAGCAAGATAAGCATAAAGGCAAAGTAGGGTTGTCAACATCAAGGAAATAGAGTATTGGGAGACAATGGTCAACTTTGTCAATTGCCAAAGAGAGATTCCCAGGAGAAATGAGGGCAACAAAAGTATCAGTAACAAGGAGGCCACTGTTTACTCAAAGAGCTTGGGTAGGATTGTTGGGAAGTGGAGTGGGGAGAAACA
Organism: Propithecus coquereli; assembly: GCF_000956105.1. Taxonomy (NCBI): domain Eukaryota; kingdom Metazoa; phylum Chordata; class Mammalia; order Primates; family Indriidae; genus Propithecus; species Propithecus coquereli. Next base: position 4,218,926 of record NW_012152174.1, on the reverse strand, counting down.
AGTGTCTGTGGATAATGAATTGTGTTGACGTGGTTCTTAATATGGTATTTCTGACTATACAGTGGCATTTCACCAAGTCATTACTATCTGCTAGTGCGCACCTTCAACCATCCATCCTATTGTTGGATGGGGACAGACGAGGAGAAAATAGCTCTTAGCCCTACCTGTCTTATACTTCTGAGACCCAGGTGTGGACCTTCAACCCCGATTTACTATCCACGTTCTCCTCTGAGGTTTGGTAACTTGGGTTCCACTCCTTTGGCAAGGAGTAGGGATTGCCTGAGAATTACTAAATAAAAGGGAAAAGGGGAAGATTTCTGATTTGGGCTCTTAGATCATGACTAGAATTGGGAGCCTGAGGTAGTAGCAATGGTAAGATCGTTTTTGGCTCAGTAAGGCTTTTTATGCTTCTTTTTCTTAGTTGTTTTTTTGTTCTCCCTTAATATAAAATGAAGTTTCGGTCTGTTTTGGTTGTGGAAAATGAACCTGAGAAAAGGAATCTTTCTCAGGGTGGTTTTTGGGGGCAGGGGCTGATGTAGTAGTCAGAGGCGCCAAAGGGAACAGGAAAAGTCAAGAGACCATCTTGGCCAACTGGGAGAGTCCCTGTACACAGTCCAAAGGGTAGGGTTTGTTCGCGTTGTCAGGAGCAGACACAGGGATCCCTTTTCCGATTTCTCTGGAACTCAAAAGTCGGGGAACATTTATGGGGAACATTAAAAAAAAAAATAAGCGCAGGGAGAGGCCACACTTGCCTCAGTGACAGTTCCCCTTCGCGATTTCCCCTACTCCGCCCCTCTTGACGGGCTTCCTCCTTCTGCCAAGAGTGATCCGGCGACGTTAATCCCTGACTCTAGCGGCCGGGCTGCCGCACCAACCTCGTCGGGACCCGAGCCCGCAGCGGCCCCTCGGGAGCGGCGAGTGGCGCCCTCCAAGGGCTCAGTGTCAGCGCGCCTCCTGCGTGCGGCCGCTCCACGGCCCGCTTCCGCGGCGGAGAGCAGGCGGCAGTGGCCGCGGGTACGGGGCGTGCGGCCGGCCGCGTACTGCGCAGCCCCTCCTCTCGGCGCCGCGGACCCGTCGCCCGCAGACGGGACTCGCTCGGTGGAGGGGAGGACGGAGAAAGCGCCGGCCGGCCGCCCGCGGCGCCGCCCGTGTGCAGGCAAGTACGCGGCGCTCGGCGGGGGCCGCCTGTCGGTCTCTTGCCTGCCTCTGGAGGGAAAACCCACGCAGCTGTCTGCTTTTTCGTATGTTCCATTTTGACTGGAAACCCCATTTCGAAAGAACCGCAGAACCAGAAGCAAATAGCCCAGCGTCTTAGACGACTAGAAGGCTCTACGGGCGCCTCACCTGGGCGCACAGAGCCGGGGAAGGCTTTGGTCTGGGTTTTCTTATTTGGCTTCTTGCGCAGAGCTAATTTGGATAAAAATCATTTGGGCTGGCAGCTGTGAGCTAGTTTTCAGTATTAGATTAATCAGGTCCTCACCAGTTTTCCACAGAAGTAAACTTCTTTTAAAATAGGATTTTTACTTTTTAATACTATAAGTGGTGTTAAGTTGATGGGACTTGAAGGATAACCCCTGTTTATACTGTTGGATCATCTGCAGCTCATCTGCTGAGTCATTTGTTCCTCATGTTATTTTTAAAATGTATTCATTTAACAAATATCTACTGTTAAATCTCTTGTCTTTAATCCCAGGCTAGACCCCACATCCCAGTCTAGGTCCCACCACACTTCTCTGCTCTCTTTTATTAGAGACACAACAAAACAAAATAAAACAAACTCTTTGAAAGATTTGCCTCTAAGTCTCTATTTTCACTCCTATTTCCTCCTGTCCCCTCTCATCTCAAACTTTTTGTCCCTGTTACCCGTGCTTGTTCCCGGTGTCACCATCTCGAAAAATCCAGCGTCTGCACAGTTCTCATCTTTCCTGACCCTCAGTAGCATTTGACACAGTTGATCACTCCCTCTTCCTTAGTATTCCTGCTTCACTGACACTCACTAATCCTCTTCTTCTCTAATATATTTTCCTCTTCACTTGGCTTCCAGGTTACCACATTCTCCTGCATTTCCTTCCGCTTCAGTGGTGTCTCCAGGCTACATACATGTCAGAATACCACAGGTCTCAGTTCTTGGCCATATTCTTTTTGTAGCCATATTTCCTCCCAAGGGAATTTCTACCCCAAGCCATATTCCATGGGTATAAATCACATCTGTAAGCTGATGGCTTCCCAATTTTTATCTCTCGCTTTAGTTCTCTTCTGAGCTCCAGCTGCGTATATCCAGCCGGTTACTCAACATCTCCACTTGGAAGTCTGATAGGCATTTAAATTTCTTACTCACAGAGTTACTGATACCACACCCACCTAGTCCTCCCTTCTGCTCCTCCCTCAGCTGCCTTCCTTGTCTCAGTAAACCTTACTGCCCTTCAGGAAGGCTGAAACTTTAAGAAATCATTCTCGACTCCTCTTTTTAGCTCAGACCCCACGTCCAAGTATCCAGCACATTCTATTGCCTCTACCTTGAAAAGATATCTCAGATCTGCTCACATTTCCCTCCCTCTCTAATGTAAACCTCTCTCACCTAGATGATTGTAAAGTTCCTGCTTCTGCCCTTCCTCCTCTATAGTCTTTTTCACACTGCAGTGATTTTTTTTTTTTAGACATAATCAGAACTTTCACTTCCCTTCAAAACCTCCCGGTGGTTTCTCATCAGAATCATAAAAACCAAACTCTTACAATGTCTTTAAAGCCCTGTGTGATCTAGCTCCTGACTACTTCTCTGATCTCATGTCCTAACTTCCCTCTTGCCCACTGCACTGTAGTGACACTCATCTTGCTGTTCCCTTTGCCTGCAGTGGGTCTCCGCTAGACCATGGCAGACTGTACTCCCTCACTTCCCAGTTAATGTGCTATCTCAGGGGTTACTGTCCTGTGTAACAAGATCCTTTTTGCTCCTGGCCCTGTTGGGTGGGTTGCTGTAAGATACTGAATGTTACTTTAGTATTCCATGAAGTTTATGACACCTTTAAAACATTGTGGGTTGCTAGCACTCTCTAGTATTAAAAATGTACAACCATCTTTCTTTCTCTTGACCCTCATTTTGATAAGATAGACAATTTGCCTTTATATTCTGTATTTTCATAAAATCTCTTCCTGGTTTGGAGAAGGCCTTTAATATCAGTTTTCATTTTTAAATATAGAAAATGAAAGAAAAATATCCAGTTTACTGGAAAGAATGTGCAGTAATATTGGGGGAGGGCAACACTTTGCTTCAATAGGAAGCAATAGTCTCTGATTTGGAGACTTTTTGAAGGGTACCAGTAGCAGGCAGTTTTAGTGGGGAGAAGAAAAATGAAGGAGCTTGTTCAGAGAATATTATGTAAGTTTTTAAGTTCGACAGTGACTGAGCCAATAGCAGAATTGTAAAGATTTTACATAAATTCAGTCCTCTTTTTAAAATATGTAGAAATGGAAATGAAAAATAATTATTTCCATCTTTATGAAAAGTTGTTGGGGACTAAAAGACTATTTAATTTATAATCTTTATTTCCCATTTTAACCCCGAGGAACTGGTTCTGTTATCAATAATATATGTACTACCCTCCCCCCTTTTAAAAGAAAAGAAGAAAATTCTTTCTCATTTCAGAACTGGGATTTAAGATGTTTGAATAAATATGTACAATCTAAGATTAAATAAAGAATAGGTAGATTTGGAACATGAAACAGAGAAGATGAAAGTAGAAGGGTTAAGGGGAAGCCAGGAGTGAAGTTAGTGTCAAAACACCTGCCATAAGCTTCTGTCTACTGGCCAGAGAGCACGCATTAACCTGAAGCTTCCCAGCAACTGAGTAGGGAGACAGGGTCCACAGGATGAAAAAGTAGATGCCCAGATGAAGATCAGTGTATATTTTTGTTTTTCTTCTAATAGAAGCATTTTTTAAAGTAATTAAACATTTGCTTATTTAAGAATGTGCTTTAGGTACTACGGAGATGAATGTTCTGCCCTCAACTGCTTATAATTAAGTAGGATATTGGAGAAGCCCGATTTGGTTTAGGGTTAGCAAACCCATGCTCTTGGAAAATCTGCATGTAAATAAAAAAACAGATGAAATGGTGTTAAACCTGGAGATGGGCTGAACTCATTTGGAATATGTATATATGCGTATAAGGAAGATACTATTTGGACATCAAGTTAACATAACCTGTATTTAAAAATACAAAACTTACTAAAATAATTTTTATTAACTAAGAAACCATTTTTTTCAGATTTTATAATCATTGTAGAAAAAGGTATATATTTCTATGTGTGTGTATATATATGTGTATGTGAGGAACATATGTGTTCTTCACATAAATATGAACAAAGAATACATATATGTATGTATGTGTGTGTATATATATATTTTTTTTTCTCATACATATACCATCCACAGGGAATCAATGTTACCTTTTTGGTAGTTAACCCTTGAAAAACACAAGTTTGAACTGTGGGAGTCAAGTCATACGTGGATTTTTTTTCAACCAGATTTGAATTGAAAATACAGTATTCATGGGATGCGGAAACTGTCGCATAGGGAGGGCTGACTTTTGGTCTAGACAGGTTCCGTCTACTGCGGGATGTGAGCATGCACAGATTTTGGTATGTGGGGATCCCGGAGCCAATCCCTCACATATACTGAGGGATGACTGAGCTTCTTTCCAATCTATTTTCTCTGTATTTTGTTTTACAAAGCTGAGATAATATTGTATATGCTATTTTATGGCCTGTTTTTTTCCCTTTCATTAGATTTCATTTCATTTTCATGACATGAGAAAAATTCTTCATATGTCATTAAAATTATTCATAACATTCACAAACATTTTAATGGTTTACTAAGATTCAATCATATGAATAATAGGACATAGTTTATATTGCCATCCCCCAGTTTTGGACTTTTTGATTATTTACCTCCCGTAGAGTTTTGGCTAGCCTGTGTTACTATGTACAAGATCTTTTATGATAAGAAAATATAATCAGAATACTCATACTTCAAGTTTGCAATGAAATGTCTCTATAGATCCCGTGTCAGGAGAAAGCTGAACCAGTTTGAAAAACTGGAAAAGACCCACCAAACTAAATAAAAGACAGAGAGAGTCTCTCTAAAAGAAAGTTACTTTTATTTGGGAATAGGCATTGCAATGGGAATACATGTGCCATAGTTAACTATGTGAGTTACTCAGGGAAATAATGAAAGACAAAGGTTTATAAAGGAAAATGAGGAGGATTACATAATTGTTTTGAAATAATTATCCTTGGCTACAAGGATCAATAACATGGGTGGTGCCAGTTTGAGGTTGGATGGGAAGTTGCTGGACAGATGTCCTGGCAGAAGTATTTTTTGTGTCAGAGTACGATGGCCTTTGTGGTTTTTGCAGACTCTTCTTTGATAGTTCTTCTGGTCAGGCATTTGTGCATGACAGCCCTCCGTCCTTCCTTGGCTCTATTTGTCAGGGTTTTCACACAAATTACTCCATTTTGGTTGTGACAACTGTCACAGACCCATGAAGACCCACGTGCAGGGAGCCGGAGCAGCAAAGGGGAGAGAAGCATGAGATGAGGTGGAGCTGAAGGAGCCAGGCCGTGCAGGGCATTATTCATCATTTTAGGAATGTTGATTCAAAGCACAGTAGGAAGCCACTGCAGGGTTGTAAGTGGGAGTAATTTGATCAGATGTATGTGTATTAAAAGGTCATCCTGGATACTGAGTGGAGAATGGATTAGACTGGCCAAGAGTAGGAGATCAAGTGCAGTAGGCCAGGGGAGAGATGTTGATCTAGAGTGAAAATGTGGTAGAGAGGGGAAGTGGAACAATTTGGAGTTGAATACGTAGGACTTGGTGATCACTTGGAAGTGCAGGTGTAGGGGAGGAAGAGGGAGGTGTCAAGGATACCCCAGGTTTTCGGTCATAACGAGACAAATGATAGTGCCATTTATTGTGATGAAGAAGTTTGGGAGAATGAGGAGGAAGCTACCTCCCAGGCCAGCAAGGAAGACAAGAGTGTTGTGTTTACATATTGTCTTGTGTTTACATATTGCAAGAGATATGAACAGGATATTATGGGTGTACAGAGGAGGAATAAGTAATTCAACTTGGAGATAAAAGGAAATGTGATCCTTGAGCAGTGTCTTGAAACATAAAAGCTCAGTAAGTTGAACAATTCTGTGTTTATTGGCCAACAGCCAGTGATAGAATTTAGTGTCCTGGACTGACTGATCCACAAGAGAAAAATATATAACTCAGCTGTTTGGTATTGTGTGAATTTAAACACATGCATATATATATATATATATATATATATTTGTTTAAAGTTATAAAAAAACTAAGACAAATTGTGTTCCTCATGAATTGGTAATGTGTAGGAAAGCATATAACTGTGTATGTATGTGTGTGCGCATATGTGAATGTATGTATACATACATAAACTTTTAAGCAAACTTATGTAAAGACACACCTATATTCAGTGTAATTTTAGCACAGAATTGGGATCATTCATGTAGATGGGTGGGGAAGGATGAATTTTAAGCAGCTGGAACATGGAGGCAAGACATGACATTTTAGGAGATTGCTGGATATTGGAGCTCCGAAGAGTAATGTGGTAGGAGGAGATATTATGGATAAAAGCAGAGATTGGATCATAGAAGGCCTGGAATGTTATTCTAACAAAATGGAATTTTTTTCTTGACGATATAGGGTATTATCGAAGGGATCTTTAAGTAAGAGAAAAATAGGATCAGTTTTCCATTGTAAAAAGATCCTTCTAGAGATAACAGAGAGAGAAAGAGACTGGATGCAATGAGACCAGTTGGATATTACGAGAATTTAAATAATGTAAAGAGAAATAATATAGTTCTTAAACTAAAGTGTTTGTAGGGATGTGGAGAGAATGGGAAAAATTTGAGAACAAATTAAGAGACAGAAATATTAGCAGGACTTTGGCCGGGTGCGGTGGCTCACGCCTATAATCCTAGCACTCTGGGAGGTCGAGGCAGGAGGATCAATACCAGCCTGAGAAAGAGTGAGGACCTGTCTCTACCAAAAATAGAAAAAATTAGCCAGGCGTGGTGGTGCACGTCTATAGTCCCAGCTACTTGGGAGGCTGAGGCAGGAGGATCCCTTGAGCCGAGAAGTTTGAGGTTGCTGTGAGCTAGGCTGATGCCATAACACTCTAGCCCGGGCAACAGAGTGAGACTCTGTCTCAGGAAAAAAAGACAAGAAATATTAGCAGGACTTAAAGATTAGTCAGGTGGAGTTGTGGGGAGGGTTGGCTTGAATGGGGGTGGGCGGAAAGAATGTGAGAATGATTTTCAGCTTGCTGTCTTGGTAGGTAGATAGGATATTACTGTCTTTAACTGAGACCTGGAATATCTGAGGCAGAGAAGATTGAGGAGGAAAGATTGACTGATCCATACATTGGTCCATCTATCCTATACTTATTTAATTCCTACTGTGGGCCAGATACTAGCAGCTTGACCTAGTAAAGCAAGCTTTGGTCAACAGAGGGAGGGGCTGTTCTCAGCCCAGTTTTGTGCCTGTCACTTGTATTTATTCTTGTCGCCCAGCCTCCACTGTGCTCATGTCAGAGTAGTGTGCAGAGCCAGAGGTGCTGCAAACCTAGACAAGGGAATACCTTTTAGAAACAGGAGTACTAACTGAACTGGGTCTGTATCCATCATCTCAGATGGAGATGAGCTTATCTATCTTTGCAAAATCTCCTAAAGTCATGATATGCCTTCAGCCATTATTCCAGTTTACATAATTGTTAGTCAATCCTCCCAGGCCTTAGGGGTATGCATGTTGCTTTCTTAATGCCAAAGGATTTTCACCAATTCCTAATTGCCTGCCGATCTTTCCATCCTCTCTTTCTTTGATCATTTCATGAAGGCACTTTCAGCCAAAAATGACTATCATTTTTTTCCTGACAGCTCCAGCCATTATCATTTGTACTGAGTCATTATGCATGAAAACTGTTTGCTAGAAAACAGAATTTGGGCACACAATAAAAACACCTTGTCAAGCTGCCATTCAGACTGAGGAAAGCTCAGGAAGTTGAACAATTCTGTGTTTATTGGCCAACAGCCAGTGGTAGAATTTAGTGTCCTGAACTGACTGATCCACAAGAGAAAAATATATAACTCAGCTATTTGGTGTTGTGTGGATTTAAACACATGCATTTATATATATTCATTTAAAGTTATAAAAAAATACAAGATAAACAATGCCCTCATCAATTGGTATTGTGTAGAAAAGCATGTAACTGTGTATGTACGTATGTGTGCGCATGTATAAATATATGTATACGTACATAAACTTAAGCAAGCATATGTAAAGACATACCTATATTCAGTGTAATTTTAACACAGAATTGGGATCATGCCATAAGTATTGTTATGTATTTTAATTTGAACATATTTTTAAAAGATAAGTAGATAATGTTATGAAGGTCATTGCAGTCAGAGGGAACATACTTCAGGCATGTGTGAAGTCACAGGGCTGAAAAGGCTGGGTGTCATGGCAGAAGAGAAAAGGACCAAGCATGATACATTTTTGAAAAACTTTTTTAGACAGTAATAACATATGTAACATGAAAGTACACAGAACAAAGTATATAATTGAATAAATCAAAATACAAACACCCATTGAATCATTCTCTGGTCAACAGTCGTTTTTCCCATCATTATATATTAATATTACAAACAGCATCCTTTTCCCACTACTCTGTAGTGTCTCTTTTGTTATAGATCAAATGTCCATATATGTACAGGTCTGTTTCGGGGCTCTTTATCCTATCCTATTAGCTGTTTGTCTAACATTTGCCAATGTTACACAGTCTTTGTTGTTGTAGCTTTATAGTAAGTGTTGAAGCCCATAGAGCAAGTCCTCTTATCTTATTCTTCACAAGTGTATTGGCTACTCCTGCCCTTTATAGTTCCATAGAAATATTGGATTTGAGCTTGTAAAACCCAGCTAAAAAGTCTTGTTGAGATTTTGATTGGAATTGCATTGAATCTATAGATCAATTTAGATAGAAATGACATTTTCACTATATTGAATCTTTCAAACAGTGAGCATGATATGTATATATACATATGTATGCATTTATTTAGTATTTTCAAAAAAATTATCTCACTAATATTTTATAGTTTTCTGTGCAGAAGCCATGCCCATTTTTTTGTTAGACTGATGCCCAACTATTTGATATTTTTAATCTACTGAAAATGGTATTTCTAAAAAATAATTTTATTTTCTCTTTGTTGTTATACAAAAATGTAATTAAATTATTTATGTTGACCGTATTATATCCAGTGATCTTGCTAAACTTTCTTATCTTTTAGTAGTTTTGGGTAATTTTTTTTTCAGATAAAGGAAGTCCCTTTTATTCCTCATTTGCTAAGAGCTCTTGTAACGAATGTATGTTATTTTTTATCAAAATATTTTTGTCCTTTATTTTGTCAATGTGATTTGTTACATTGACTAATTTTTACCTGTTAGATCAACCTTGCATTTCTAAAATAAACTCAACTGGGTTGTGATATTTTTTTTATGAAAAGGATTCATTTTTCTAATATTTTGTTTATAATTTTTGAAGTAATAGTCATGAGTTATATCTTTAATTTTTCTTCTTGTAATATTCACATCAGGTTTTAGTATCATGGTTATGCTAGCTTCGTGAACATGAGTTGGGGAGTGTTTCCTGTTTTTTAATCCTGTAATTTTATTATTTCTTCTTTAAATATTTGACTTCCTTGGTTTGAGCCTAGTGTTTTCTTTGTGGAGATATTTTCAATTATGGATTTATATCTTTAATAATAATTGAATTATTCATATTTTTATTTCTTCTGTGTTTCTATAAATGTGTTTATGTCATCTGTTTTCATTTTTGTTGGTGTACATTTGCTCCTAATAATCTTTTATTACATTTTAGTGTCTGCATTTTAGTGTCTGCAAGATCATTAGTGAGGTCTCATTTTCATTTCTGACATTGGTTATTTGTGCTTTCTCTCACTGTGTATATAACTCTAGATCGACAGCTGTTTTCCTTCAGCACTTTAAAGCTATCATTGTGTCTCTTGAGAAACATTCTCATTGTTGCCTCTTTGAAGGTAATCTGTTTTCTCCTGCTGTTTTTAAGACTTTTCTCCTTGCTGTTGGCTTTTTAGGAGTTTTACTGTGATGGAGATGGAAACTAAGCAGATAACCATGCACATAATTAATTAATTGCAGTTGTGATTAGGGCCATGAAAGAAAGATACAGAGTCCTAGGCTTTGATAGATCCCATAACTCTAACCTTTCTAATGCAAGTTCTGATATCTAAGAATGAAAAGAATAGGTACTGGCTTACTTTATAAATAAGTACCAATAGATAATATTTTATAATTAATCCTTTTATATAGCCTGGACCTTTGCTATTCTTATAGATTCCCTGTAATCCCCCAAAGAAGAAAATAAATAAATGACAGCTGATCTTGAGAATTCTACATATCCTATTCCTGAAAATATTTGTTACCCTAATTGGGATTTTAAATATTTTCAGCGTCTAAAATGTGTAAGAATAGTCCACATCTGGCTGGCACAGATCTGTTCTGCTTTGCCCTGGCAGCTTGGCACTCCCATACTATAGTTCAGGGATCAGTAAACTTTTTCTATGAAGGGCCAGACAGTAAATATTGTAGGCTTTGTGGGTCATATGGTTTCTGCTGCAACTACTCAACTCTGCCTTTGTAGCATGAATTAGCCACAGACAATACATAAATGAATGTGCATAGCTGTCTTCCAATAAAACTTTAAGGAAACGAGTGGTGGGCTGTGTTTTATGGCTAACCCCTGCTGTAGTTCCTTGCCCTGTATTTGGATGTTGTATTAATCACGCTTTAGTTATAGACAATAGAATCTACTCTAGCTAGCCTAAGCAAAAAGATCGGTATAACAGGGTATTACAAGATTTATAGTATCATTGGGAAAGTTGAAGAGCTGCACTCTAGGTTGAGTTCCTACAAACAGCTCTCAAAGTAACAGTAGACTTGGTCTACTGGACCTGGAGCTTATGCCACACCTGGAAGCCTCCCACCAAATTGGGAAGCTGCCAGCTCCTGAATCACACCCACTGTGCTAGGATCTTAACCAGCAAAATGGGTGCCTCATGCTCTGCCTCCCTCCATATTTAACTCAGACATGTAAGTACATCTGATCAGTGGAACTTAAATTACATCAGGGAACATTAGCTTCAAGGAAATCTGGGAAATATAGTTTTTAGTACTTGTGGTACAAAAAATACAAGAAGATACACTAAAAGGAGATTGGAGTAAGTTTTGGATGAGAAAATCCCCAGTGTCTGCTACAGAACACCCCCTTGGCTACTTAACACCCACACCCTCCCTTATTTCTGAACCTAAACTTCCAGATGACAACAATAGTTATTAATATTAATATAATGATATGCTGTCTCCCAATATAATGCAACTGTTCCTCATTTAAACAGAAGTGCACTAACCTTCTCTCCAAAAGGTGAAACCTGAAGTCCCCTAGGTCACCGCACGACCTGTAGTGTTCTTCACAGATGTTACTGTGACATAGCACGCTCAGGAGTTAAATGGCCTCTTTCTTTCCTGGGAAAAGGGACAGTGGGAGAGAGACAGGGAGAGCTTGCCCGATGACCCAGACGATAAGAGCTTAATTCTAGGAAGCACCTACACATATTTTTTTACCCTCGTTCTCTTTACTCGCAAATTCCCTTCAGTTGCTAAGCATCCCAAGTATCTCTTCTCTTAATGAAAGTTCCTCTGGCCCTACATTAATTTGTGACTGTTGGCCTCTCCTTTCCTTCTTAGCCAAACCATTCCTCTTTCCATGTCTTCACTTCCTATGGACTCCTCAGCGCACTGCAGTCTGGTTTTGGTGACTGTCACCATCCCTCCGCAACTGCTCCAATGAACTTTGAGGTGCTAAATGCAGTGGACACTGACTTCTTGGCAGCCCCGGTGCTGACCGCTGCTTGAAACACTCTCCTCCCTTGGCTTCCAGATCTCTTCTGTGTCTGATTTTCCTGCTGCCCCTGTGACACTTTTCCCTCTCCATTATGGACCCCTTGCCCTCCAGATGCCCTTCAGGCATTGGTTCTGTCTTCAGCTCTCTCTCCTCTGCTTTCTTTACCTGGTCTTACCTATTTTGTTACTCACATGATTTAAACTAGCACCAAACTTTGATCCCCAATCCTAAGCCCTTGCCCTACATGTCCAAGTGCCTACTGGGCAGCTCCTCATGGGCACCCCAAGCTCCATAGGTCCCACACCAGACCAGTTGTTCACCCCCATCCATTTCGTTCCACTTACATTGTTTGTCTCAGTGAATGGCACGACCACCCACCCAGTTATACAAGGCACAAGCTTGGGAGGCATCCCTGACTCGTCCCGCTCTGTCACTCCCCATTACCTCCTACATATTTTTGTCTCCACTATCATTTCGTCAGTTCAGGGCCCTGCTTTCTCACCTAGATTATTGCAACAGCCTCTTAACTGATTGTTCTCCCAGTCCAGAGTCTTATAGTCCTATAGCCTAGTCTCTTTACTATGACTATTTTAACCTAAAACAAGGCAGATCATATCACCCTCCTCCTTAACACCTACCGGGGACTATCTGCCAACATGATCAAAGCCGAAGTCCTGAGCATAATATATTAGGTCCGTTATGGTCCTTTAATCCTGTTTGCCTTTCCATCCTTATCTCTTACTATCCCCGCCTCTTCTACCCCCACACACATGGACTTGAGCCATGTAAATGTCGAGTGCAAAATGATCCTAACATACAGCACTTTGCCCTTTGGTACCTTAGTGTTTTGGCAAATGCTGCTCCCACTGCCTGGAAAACATCCACCTCTCTCCATCTTGCTAATGGGAAGTGTTCCCTGCTGCAGGTGGCCCTCCTGAGTGCTTTTGTGGCTCCTGATATTTTGAATAAAGCACTAGTGCAGTGAGCCCTAATTATCTGTCTAATTGTCTTGGCTTCACATTTCTAAAACCTAGCAGGTCTTGGTGCAGAGGAAGTTTCCAACAAAACTTATTAATAACAATAAACATTTATTATTTGAACAAGAAATCTTGATTTTACATATATTTGCCACAAGATGGTGCTGTTCAGGTAAGAAAGAAAAAGGCTCTCTACGGCTGAAGGATTCAAGTATTAGATGCTGTAATTTTAAATGTGTTAAATTTTTAACACTGCTACATTCACTGGTCATTTCTCATTCCCCATCCTACTTCGCTAGTCATAAGCATTTGAAGTCAATGAAGCGCTCCCTTTCTCTTAACTGTGTTCTTCCCTTAGCATCTGGAGTACCACACTCTTCCGGTTTTCCTCCAACCTTCCTGACAAGTCCTTTTCTGCCTCCGTTGCTGGTCCTTCCTGTTCTTGACCTCCATAATGTTGGAGCGCCCTAGGGCTCAGCCCTTGGACCACTTCCTTTTTCTATCTATACTCCCTTAAAACCCTTTAGGTTTCAGATACAATCTCTACAAAGATAAATGCCAAATATACATCTCCTGGCTGGACCTTTCCCCCAAACTCCAGATTCAATACCTACTCAACATCATCAGCAAATCCTCTCAGTTCTGCTTTTAAATATATCCCAAAGCCAGCCACTGCTCACCGTGGTGCAAGCTACCACCATTTTTCTACTGGGTTTCTGCAACAGATGCCTAACTGGTGTTCCTGCTTCCACCCTTGTTTCCCTTCCTTCTCAATGCAACAGCCAGGGTGATCCTATGAAAACTAGTCAGATCATGTCACCCTTCTGCTCAAAACCCTCCCCTGGCTTCTCTCATTTATCTCCTACGCTACTCTTTGCTAGCGGGAGCCCCGCTGCGCCCCCTGCCGCCCATTGTACCTCAAACACCTCTGACATTCTCCATTCTGTCAGGGCCCGTGTTTTGGGCTTCTCTTGCCCGGGTGCTCTTTCTCTAGAGAGCCGCGTGGATTACTTCCTCCCTTCATTGATATCTTTATTCAAATGTCATTCCTTATTCCCTAACAAGCTTATTTAAAAATAAACAAAATTTTCATCCAATAATTCTTATTAACATTTTCTGCTTTATTTTTTCCATAACACTTAATACCTCCTCATATACTGTATTAGTGCGTGTATACATAGATATATAATTAGTATACACTATGTAAGATACATATTTCCTTTTATATTTCCTTTTATATTTTCCTTTTATATTTTCCATGAGAGCAAGGACATTTTTCTGCTGTGTTCAGAAAAATACCTGAAGTTCTGCTGAACTTCAGCTTCTAGAACTCTGTAGATGATCAATACATATTTGTTGAATGAATGAATTCAAATGGTGCCTGTTTATCAACTAGATGCTTTTCTTTCACTCCTAAGAAAAATAGGCTACCTTTTTAGGTCCTCGTTTGCATTTTTTAGATCTAACCTCAGCATGTATTCAAATTATAAAACCTCACTCAGTGGAATTGGTAGGATGGAACAAAGTGTCAGTGAGAGAGCATCTGAATTTTGGAATTCAGGAGAGCCACAGTAGAACGCAGCTATGTAAGTAACATGGATTTTAAAAATAAAGGACAAATTATTCACAATGTCATACAATGAATGAATGCTACAAATGAGAGAAATACCTCCTAAGCAATTCTAAAGGAATGCTATCACTATAAATCAGTTTTTATTCTCTGGATATTAAAATAAATGGAATCATGAAATATGCACTCTTTTTTGAGGGGGGGTCTGGCTTCCTTCACACAACATAATTATTTTGAGACTCATCCATATCATTGCATACATCAATAGTTCATTCTTTTTTAGTGCTGAGTAGTATTACATGATATGGATATACCATAATTTTTTCTCCATTCACCTCTTGATGGACATTTTTTTGTCTTCTTTATTCTCTGTAAACTGGCAATTATGTCTAAAGACTTGACTAGAGTCAGATAAAACATTTTTGGGAAGAATACTTCGTATATTACACTGCTTATATCGTATCAAATTACATCAGGAGGCACATAATGTCTAGTTGTGCCAGCAGCACTTAGACTGATCATCTGAGTTAGGATGGTAAATCATTATATCTTGAATCTTTTTGTTAAATTCATTGAATTTTCTATTTCAGGTGTGTCAGTTTCCATTACATTGGTAGCTTTTTATCTCCATAGCTATATCTTTTTCCAAATTTCTTTATTTTCATTGTCTTTTTTTCTTTCCATATTCTGTGATTTTTCTCAAGCCTTTCTACCACATTTAATTGATTTGGCTTTGAGTCATGTTTATTCCTTTCTTCACTGTTTCTATTTTTTTCTAATAATGTTTAGAACTTTGATTTGTGTATGGTCTCCCTTTTTATCTAATTCTGCTATCTTATCTCATCTTTGATATTTTTGTTTCATTGATTATGTATTCTCTTTAGTGCCTCATAGAGGAATGTTACTCAAAGTGTTTGCCCATTATAATTTAAGAAGCATGCACCAGAATGTAAACCATGCTACTTCCTTCACTGAGAGTGTCTTGCTATTAAAAAAAAAAAAATGTCAGCTGAACTAAATAGCATTCTTGCTGATATAGTTGATTTATGTTCTGGCACAATCTGCTTATCTTTTCATAGACTGGTAACAGTTCAGAGACTGGCAATGTGTTCATGGACTATACTTTGAGTATCACCATCTTAGAATATAAATATTTGTTATATAAATTATTCTTTAGTTTCTTTGATATGTATTTAATAATAAAAATAGTTGCTAATGTTTATTGAACACTTACTATGTGCAAGGCACTAAGCCCTTTTGATCTTCATAAAAACCCTAAAGGTAGGTATTATAATTATTTTACAGATGTTGAAATCAAAGTACAAACATATTGAGTAACTTGTACAAAGTCACACAGTCATTTTATAGCAGGACTGGAATTTATACTCAGGTAGTCTGATTCCAGAGCACATAGTCTTAATGAAAATGGAATTTGCCTTTTGTATGCTGTGATTCTTCTGATATTATATTTCCTGTAATATTTTTGCATACATGACATAGCATATTTGCCATATTGTTCTTTTCACTCCTCTCCTATTTAATGTTGGGAATTCTGTTGGGGTCCTCTTTTGCTTAGATATAAAGTGGATAAATTCTGGACTCTCCTTCCTTCTTAGCTCAGACCTGTTGATCTTCCCTTCAGAACTTCAGTTCAAGGGCTCCATTCTGATTAGTTATATTTTTTTCACATTTCTGTTGCCTGAAGGGATGGGTGTGATTAGCTCTGTTGGGCCTTGGTCAATAGCAATTGGTAGCTTTGGTTTTACCTGTTTTCTGGGACAAGGAATGGAGTTGGGGTGTCATTCTATCAAGTGAAAAGCAAAAATAAAATGGCTCAGCCCTACAGAGGACAATTTGACCAAGTCTGTCACTATTGTCTTTTGTCATAGAAATTCCATTTGGGGGAATTATTCTACAGATAAACTTGCACACCTATGAAATGACTTTTGTACAAAGTTTTTCATTGCAGCATTGTAATAGTAGTAGACTGGAAACAACTCACATATCCAAGAACAGGGAATGATTATGATATTTCCACATGCAGGAAGATTGTGTAGTTGTAAATAAGAGGAAGTTCTCCATATGCTAATATGCAAAACTCTGAAGATATAATATTAAGGGAAAAAGCAAAGTATATCAATGTTTATTTACTGCTATTTGGCACATATATGGCATATGTGTGTGTGTGTGTGTGTGTGTGTGTGTGTGTGTGTATATGAATGATGTTATCCTTTTTGAAAAATGGGAGGAAAAGTAAGAATATATATTCATAAATAAACAGTGGAAGGATATAGGAGAAACTAATAAAGTTGGTCACCAGTAGGAAGCCGTAGGGGTAAGTAACAGGATGGATGGGGACGAGGGTAGGAGTGAGACTTTTCAGTATAAACCTTTTCAAAGTCATGATGCGTTTCAACTACTACATTTTGTTAAAATAAATGAAAGATGTATATACATACACATTTTAATTTCTGTGAACAGTGAGTGATCTCATGTGCCTCTCCCTGGCTGCCTCCCTCACTCTCCTCCCATTTAGCTTTGGTGCAGGAGGTGAAACTTAAGTGTTTTAAGCCTGTGCTAACTGTCCCTATGGAGGAAGAGGGCTTTCCAGGAGGCTTTCCAGGATTCTTTTGCCAACCTTCTCCCTCTATCCTTCAGCACTCCATGCCTTTCTTCTGTTCTAGCAGAGCCCTCTTTACTGGCGCAGTTAATTGGCACACACACAGTGAGCACAGTCGGGTCCTCTGACTTCCTCCCAGCCCAGGGAACCACAGTGATGAGTCCTGACCACCTCCCTCGGTCTGAATCACAGTGGTGGTAAGAGCAGCACATGGCTTTCCACATCTTTTTCCCTTGGCAGTTTCCTTACTTCCTCCCTCCAAATCAGGAGGCCATAGTGAAGTTTTCCAGACGTCACTAACTTTATTTCGGTGGATAAGGCTGCTTGGAAGTTGGAACAGCACATCATAGATTTCTGAAGGCTTTTGTTCTTTTTTGCTGACTAGTATTTAAGAAAAATAAGTCAAAGTTGTAATTCTTTTGTTTTTTGTTTGTTTGTTTTTATGTCAAAAGATTTTGTGATCTGGCTTGACACACCATTTTACCCTAGAAGTTTTTGATACTCTTCACAAATATCTGTTAAATATTCCTTTTTGAATATCTGTTGAATATTCCTTCAAGTGTACTTGTTTGCACCAGCTATTGATTAAGATAATGATGTTAATTGGTATAATAAAACTATTTCAACAATAAATGTAGATCATTTTAATTGACACAGTAAACAGATGCCTAGAATGGTCTAACAATTGTTTTCTTATGCAGGGGAAGCTTCTTTCTGCAACTTTGCATAGCAAAACCTTTGCACATAATGCAATAATAAAAGTCAGCAGTGAATCTTAACCAATGAAGAGTCCCAGTTAATTTGGTTTTATTATTTTGGATATGTGTATGTCATATTTTACAGTTAGAATAACATTTGGTAACTATCACAATATACCGTGGAGCCAGAACCTAAAGTACAGACATAGCGAATGACACTGGTCAGCGATTTCTTCACTAGGCAGAGACAGCTGCAAACTTTTTTATTCCTTGTATACATTAGAATGAAATTTTCTATGCATTTTTCCTTATCTTTTCTTCCCATTACAGTTTTTACCACTTTTGTTGCATGATTTCTTCTAAACCTAAATTATTTAGACATATATAGCCATGTTATTCATGTCATTATGAATGCAATTATAATTTCTTCTTGGATTCTGTTCTTTGCCCATAAACAATAAATAAAAATGCTCTAGATGATAGCCTGTGGACCATATTTGAAAATACGGAACCTATATTTATCTATTCTAAATTTTCTGTCTTTTGATAAAAGAATCCCCCTTAAAACTTCCTACTTGGCAGTGTATTATTAGCAACAATGCCAACATTTTCTGAAGAGTTTTTTAAATTAGATTCACATGGAATACTTTTCTTTCATGCCTGATCTAATTCTTCCACTCTGAATTTAGAATTTTTTTAAAGCAGAAGAATGAGCCTAGACTGTAATCATTCTTTGTTGATTTCATGGGAGAAAATCTCAAGTCATTGTTTCTAGACTTCACTTACAAACCAGGATGTTAATTTTTCCCTGGGTAAATAAATATATTTTCTTCAATGTTTCCAGGATTAGTTGGAAAAAGATATCCCTTACTTTTCACACATCCTTCTTATAATTTTTCTCCATCAACTTACTATCACAGCAATGCCTGACCCCAAACAAACAAAAAAGCTCTGAATCAGAGACTCCTGGACATCATTTCATTTGACATTTTAGATCTTCTGTTTATGCTGAGTCAGTAAAGATGCTGCCAGACATCTTTAGGATATTTTTGTTTGATACTGAAATAAATTTATATTTAATATTTAAATATTCTGTTTCTTTAGATTTTCCTGTTTTTAGTCTACATTGTAATTTGATAATAGAGAAATTGGATTTAAACTCCATATGGATAGAATGATATGTTACCTTTTCACTAAAATACCAAAGTCATTTATCTTAATCTGGAGGTTTATAGTGCCACTTAAAATTTTTTTAATATCATTTAAAATTTCTAAATGTCACCTGTTATATACAACTGGACCCTCTGTTTAACTCACCCTTGACTGCCTATGGTAGCCCTTATGAAGCTCACAAAAGACTAGTAGTTTATTTTCCCAATTATCTGTTTGTCATTTACTTCTTTTTTTTTCTTTGTCATTTACTTCTTAGTATTAAAAGTATATTGAAATATTTTTGCGCTTTCCAGGTTGAATGAAAGTTTGTATTTTTAATGTTTTGATTAAATTTACAATATTCTGTTTTGTTATTTCTTTTTTCAGATTGAAAAGAAATGCTGAGAAATACATAAAGCTTTCCTGTTCTGCCTCGGATATTTACAATGGGTATCGGGAAGTCTAAAATAGATTCCTGCCCACTTTCTCTCTCATGGGGTAAAAGCCACAGCGTGGATGCACGTCAAGGACATAATGAGTCAGCTTCCAAGAACTCCGAGGATATCTCCCTGTGTGATGTTGCTGAGCGTGGCAAGACAACAGAGGAGCCCCCAGGGAAGCAGGAGGGGGCTGAGAGAGTGGCAGAGATGCCTGAAGAAGATGCTGAGGAGGAGGAGGTGTTCCTCAAATTTGTGATACTGCATGCTGAAGATGACACGGGTGAAGCCCTCAGAGTCCAGAGTCTGCTACAAAATGACTTCGGTATCAAACCAGGAATAATCTTTGCTGAGATGCCCTGTGGCAGACAGCATTTACAGAATTTAGATGATGCTGTCAATGGGTCTGCATGGACAATCTTATTATTGACTGAAAACTTTTTAAGAGATACCTGGTGTAATTTCCAGTTCTACACATCCCTAATGAACTCCGTTAACAGGCAGCACAAGTACAACTCAGTTATACCCATGCGGCCCCTGAACAATCCCCTTCCCCGGGAAAGGACTCCCTTTGCTCTCCAAACCATCAATGCCTTAGAGGAGGAAAGTCGTGGCTTTCCTACACAGGTAGAAAGAATTTTTCAGGAGTCTGTGTATAAGACACAACAAACTATATGGAAAGAGACAAGAAATGTGGTGCAAAGACAATTTATTGCCTGAAATGAAACATACAGTGCATGGCTGGCTCCTGTTTCACAAACCTAATGATTGATCTTCACTTAAGAAAGCAATTTCTAGGAATTGTTTAAATGAAAGAGAGCCTTAGCCTTCCAGAGAGCTGTGGAACACAAGAAAGGTAAATCTCTGCAGGACAATCTGTAGAATCATGGTAGTTTTTGATGTTTCAGTAAACTCAAGATTTTCAGAGTTTCAAGAACTTTTCTCTCAGGATTTTCCTAGTTCGTGGATATGGCAAAGGAATTCTCAATTCATATTCCTTGTATTGAACCTTGAACGAAAACTTGTATGACAGACATTTTAAAAGTGTGACACTTTTATTCTCTGAATTTTTTTCTCAAATGACATGCAGAAGAAATGGCCCCAAGAGATCTGACTACACTCTGTCACGAGGCACCTCTCATGAATGTTGTAATAAAGCACTCTGGGTACCGTCGCCCAGAAATATGAACTGCTGGAATAGAACATTTAGAATGTCGAGTGCTGATGCATACAAAATCAGAAATAGATGCGAGAATGGTGGAGCTTTTTAAAAGAATCCAGTCAAATGTGTTTTCCCTTCTGCTGAAATTTGCATATTTGGAGTCATTTCCCGCCACTGATTCACAACCCATTTGATAGTGCGGTTGTTGGGGACTCCAGTGGAGTGGTGCTAAGGTGCCCCCTGGGGCCTGAAGCTCTCTGTGTTAGTCATTGTCTGTAACCGGGACTTTTCTTTGCAGAACTTAAAAGGTGTATGATTGTGTGTGATTGGCCAGATGTTCTCCTTTAAAACCGGTTACCTCTCTTGCGGCATCCTTTAAAAAGTTTTCCTCACATGCAGTGCTCTACTCAGGAAGTATTTCTCATCTAGGTGTTCGGAGTAGCCTGGCTGTGTGTGCATGTATGTGTGTGGGTTGTTTTTAAAGACCTGGGATGGAAGCAGGAGATGTCACCTCCTCTTCTAGTGCCCCACGCTCACAGCAAGCCAGAGAGGCCCCCGACTGACCTGTTCCTTTCCCTCACAGCCCTTCTGCCCATCCGAGACTGAGGGAGCGTCACCAAGTACAGGCTGGGGATGGAGGGGAGAGTGAGGCACGTCGTGTTGTAATGAGAAAACACTTTCAGGGGTCACATGACCTGGTTCTAGTCCAATCTCTGCCACCAAAAATGCCCACAGTCAAGCCGTCTACCCTCCTTTATCTGTGAAATGAAAGGGTTGGATTGATGGATCTCTAAAGGCCTTTGTCCTCTCCCAGGATGTGAAAAACTAGAAACCAGAAAAGGAAACAAGAAAAAAGTTAAAATTTTAGAATGTGATATATCATAGTCACAGAGGCTTTTATATATGCCTGCAATGAAAGGATGCATTTGAACACTGACAGCATAATTGATTCCTGATGCTGCTATCACACTTTTAAAGTCACAGAAAAGAATTATTATCCATGCTTACTCGGGTTTTTTAAAAATACCTTTTTTATAGGGACCCTTGAGTGACAACATTTTCCCAACTTCTTTTTCTTCTCATACCCACCTCTCTGTATCTCCTACTAGTACTAAGGTCAGCTCACATCTTTTTGCAGTTCACCTCTTCATAGCCATGAACCAGAATGTTCTATGAAGAACATGTAAGTCAGTCAAACCCCCTATTAGTCCTTATTGGAGGAGGAGATTGTTTTCATTGCATGGTGACATCTTCTGAACCTTAATGTCCCTATAGTAGCTTACTACTCACTTTTCTTTTTCAGTTTTAATAAGTATTCATTTTTTTTGCCATAATGCTTCCTGTATCTCATATCTTATATGCTAATAAAACATTAACTGCCTATCCTTCATGCCTGCCAAACTTGGGACAATTGATGCTAAACGGTATTTTTTAAATAAATGTTCTTATTCTTTACCCTTGACTAAACGTGATTATTTCTAACTCCAGTGAAGATTGTGGAAAAGTGTCTTGAAAAGAAACATCGATTTGTTCTCCTCCACAGAGCACCAGGCACAATGTCTCACCCAATTTGAAGTTCAATACTGTTTTTTATGATGAAGAAAAATGTTAGGTACTGACTAACTGTACATGTTGAATTAACAATTGTAACAAGGAATTATCAAAATAAATAAACTGAGGATAAAAAGAGGTAAAGATGTGGGCTTAGTCGTGTGTTTGTGTACATATATGCAAATATAGAGATATAGACACACACACACACACACACACACACACACACACACACGGAGATTCTGGAAATTTCACCACATGCTGGGGCACTTCCAATTTACGTACCCTGTGGGCCTTATTGCCCATCCTGGAGCTTCACACAGACGAGTCTGAGTTGTGCCTTATGTATCAGTTAAGAAAACCCCATGCCACATGGCCTAAACCATAAAGTTATTAATAAGAGGTCCTCCCCAAGGTATGGTGGCTCAAAGGTATCGTTAAAAATCTAGGTTCTTACATATGCTGGAATATTATTCAGTCTTGAAAAGGAATAAAATTCTGATACATGCTACAACATGGATGAACCTCAAAAACTAAGTAAAATAAGCCAGACACAAAAGGAAGAGTATTGTATGATTCTACGTATATGAGGCAAATTCATAGGGACAGAAAGAATAGAGGTTACCAGGGGCTGGCAGGAGGGACCAATGGGGAGTGAGTGTTTAATGGGTGCAGAGTTTCTGTCTGGGGTGATGAAAGAGTTCTGGAAATGGGTTCGTGGCAACGGTACACCACATGGTGAATATACTAAATGCCACTGAGTTGTACACTTAAAAATGGTTCAAATGATAGATTTTATGTTACATATTAATATATTTTACCACAATACAGGTTGAGTATCCCCTATCCAAAATGCTTGGGACCAGAAGTGTTATGGATTTAGGATTTTTAGGTTAGGGATGCTCGTCCTGTGTTAACAACAACTGCGACGACAGGATTACAAACAAACCCGGTTCTTTTTGCTCTGTCATTCTCGGTGGTTCGGTTCAGCTCCCTCCTGCGCTGTAGCACGGCTACTCCAGTGTCAGATGCCACATACAGATGTGACAGTGTCGGCCTGGTAAGAGAAGGGAGTGGTCCGCCCAAGTGGGAAAACAATTTCATCACTGCGTTATTGAAAATTGTTGTTATGTGGTGATAATGCAGAGCCATCTGACTTCCAGCTGCTTTTATTATTTTAAAATTCTCTCCACCTCTACCCCAGGTGGACTCCTCCCACTCCCCACCCCCCACCACATCCTCCAACACCACTGCTGTGTGTCAGACTGACCGGAGTTGAAGCCCACCTCTGTCTGTAAATTATGCTCTTAAGCAAGACAGCTAAACTTTGGGGGGGGGGTCTCAGTGTTTTTGTCTAAAAATAAAGATCATAATATCTCCCTGAAAGGGTTATTCTGAAGATTCAATGAGGTAGTGCCTCACGCATAGCTACCGTATCTATGCTAGCAGAACTATTAGTGTCCCTACACACATTTAATCTGCGACATGGAATGGGGGAGAGGACACGTATGAGTTTATACCTGCCCACAACTCTATCCTCAGGACGCTTGCAACTTGCAGGGAATAAACTTTAAATGAAGAGAAAGAAAAATGTGGGGCCTTGTTTCCTTATGCAGTGCAGTCCCCACCTGGGTGCTGAGAAGTGGAAGAGCCCCCTGAGCATGGCCTCATCACTCTAATGAGTTAGGAAACTTGGACCATAGACTGGAAAAGCAAGAAAATGGAGCTAGGAGTGCCACATGTGAAGCCAGTTCAGGGGAAGAATGGCTCAGACAGACGTGCATGACTTCAGCTGTGTTTTGTTGCTCCTTATGTTCAAAAATGGTGGATTTATTTTGCATACATTTGAGTTTGGAGGGGAGGGGCGTAATCCATTTCATTTAGCCCTTTTCTGGGGCTCAGCAACTCCCAGATAATTTTGCCTCCTTTGGGAATAGGCTGGATGCAGTTTAGTTACACTCTTCTCCTTGGGTTGGGTGGAGGAGGGAGGAAGAGAAGGACTCATCTGCATTGCTCCTTTCTTTCCTGGCTAACAGATTTCTACCTTGAATTCAACAGGTTGCTTGCTGGTGTTAATCCTTTCTGGCTCAAGTCAGGGCTGTTCCACTGCAGTTGTGCAGATCCTAAGGCACTGTCTGGCAAACCCTCCTTGCTACACAGGGTGTGGCACCACTAGTTATAGAAATGACTTCCCTGGCCCCTCTCATCCACGGCAACTCATTCCTAAGCTCCAGCCCAACTGCTGATTATTGCGTTGTTCCAAATTGTGAGAAAGCCCAAAAAAGCCCAATCACTTCTTCCCCGGTAGCAAATACATAGACAAGAATTGATGAGCCATCCCTCTGCCCAGCAGAGGACCCTACAAAAAAGAGATCGAAGTGATTTTCAGAATCTCATTGCAGGGGGTGAAATCTGAGTTGGATTCCAAGGGCCTGAGGATGGAGAGTGGCTCAGAATAAACATCCAATTCAAGTGAATCATTGCATTGCAGGTAAAGAATCTCAGGTTCTTTACCTGTGCATTTTACAGGTAAAAAATCTCAGTGCAGGTGAAGAAACCACATGTCACACTGTCAGGTCAGAATATTTCCAACTTTAGGCTGAGCCTATTGATCTGTGACCGGGCTGGGCTGGCCCTGGGCTGGTGAGACGCCACTGCCGTGACTGCGTTGCTAGAAGGTGGCATGGCCCACGGGCCATCAGTGCTGCCTCCTCTTCACAGGCCTACATCGCCTCACCTTAGGTCACCTGCTGGGCTGTCACAGAATGTGACTGTACCCTCCCTAGTTGTGGATGGTCTGAAGGGCAAGGAGAAAATTTCAGAAAGCTGCCAAGCACCTGGTGAAATGAAAACATAGCATCCGGAAATTGATGTCCTTGAGCCAATGACTAGAAGGCATGAACAAGAGAACTGCTGTTGTTGTCCATGAACCTAATGTTTCTTACGAGATTCAGGAGAAAAATTTATTAGATTTTGGACATTTAATGTCTGGGTAAGAACAGCATTCTTCTCTACATACTTTAATTCTAAGTCGTATTTGGCAATGCTCATTGTCAGCTAACATATTAAGCCTGAATTGTGGTAAGTAGTACTCGAAAGTGCCATTAATAATAACTCAGAGCATGAAACTTATTTGATTGAAAGCTCAAGAAGTTAACCGTGGGGTGGTGGGGAAAAGCCCGTCGCTCTCTTCCCTGCTGCGCTGCTGGTACCACGGCTACTCCAACAGCCTGGCTCTTTCGCACAGCCCTTCCGTTCTGGCATGAGCGACAATCGTTCTGAGAGAAATAACTTCTTCAACTGGTATAACACTCCTCCCGTCCTCTTCAAACCGAGTGAGTTCTGAGTCATTTTACTCTGAGGTGAATAAATAGGAATGCTTTCATTAGTAAATAACAGGAACCTGCATTTAAGCAGTTTCATAATCTAATTAGTAATGTTCCCTCCAGCTACCTACTCAAACTACAGGTTTAAAATAAGGAAATTGTTTTCCTCTACAATTTGTGGAGGAGCTCTACAAACTAGCTCCTTCCTTAGGGTTTCCATGGATATGTTGGACAGGACACATAACCAGCTTTACAAATTTCTACATATTTTATTTATATTTATAAATAATGCTATCACATGAAAATGTTCTAAAATTAGGTTGTAGTGATAGTTGCACAACTTTGCAAATATACTAAAAACTGTTGACTTGTAGACTTTGGGTACATTTTATGGTATATAAAATATATCTCAATAAAGAACCTAAAAAAAAACCTCACAAGCAAAAACATCAAAATGCTACAGTGATTTGGAAATACAATTTGGCAATGCCTAGTAATGTTGAAGATGGGCATATCTCTTGAATCTAGCAATTATACCTCCGGATTTGTACCCTGCAGAAACTCTCTACAGGTACCCAAAGAAGCATGTATGAGAAGGATGCTTTTTGCAATATTCTTTGTAACAGTGAAAAACAGGAAACAATCTAAGTGTCCATCAGTAGGAGAATGCAGAAATACATCACAGTAGATTCACGCGATCAAATACTATAGAGCATTTAAAATAACTAACAAAGCTACACGTATGAATGCGCAAATCTCAAAAACATAATGCCAGGGGAGTAAGTTATAGAATAATATGGACAATCTGATACCACTTTTATAAAGTTTTAAAACCTACACGACAGCACTATATTTTTAATGGATACATAACATTGGTGATGGTGTATTATTTTCCATGCTCTTCTATAGGTTTGATATAGTTTATAATCATTTTTTAAATTACCACATACTTGTAGTCATGATAAGTACTGCAGAAGTTTCTTAGACGTGCAATCATTTGAGGAGTGAAAGAAAGAAGAAGACTGCCACCTGATAAATAAATTAGAGAAATATATGTTGGTAATAATAGGTCTCATTTTTTATTACCTACTGTGCCAAGCACTTAACTGACATTAACTCCAATGTTCCCCAGATTCCTAAAAGGTTGGTATTATTGTGTCCAATATTAGTCCCAGGAAACCAAAGCTGGAGACATAAGTAATACAAGCAAGATCACAGGCTGGTGCATGATAGAATCATTAAGATTTCTAGTGGTCTTGCTTCAAAACCTGGTGGGTCTTAGGCTCCACAATGCTGCTTCTTAGTGGATCTGTCTGATTTTTGCTATGGTGGAGAGTATTAGGAGAGGTCAGTAGTAAAAAGAGAAAACCATAGCAATTTCTAAGTGAAAAGAAGAAAGAGGATGGTAAGGTTGCCCTAATTTCAGTCTTTTTTTGCCTTATGTGAATAACTCATGACTGGGGGTCAGGAGCTACATGTCCAAATTCCACCCACGGAGCTCCTCACAGTGTACTGCTGTTGAGCTAAGTTTTCCAGTCTTCATTCTTTTTCTCCAGAAGACTTAAAGTGTTGTAGTAGCTGATTTTTTTTTCTTCTTCTTCTTTTTTCTTTTTTGAGACAGAGTCTCACTCTGTTGCCCAGGCTAGAGTGCCGTGGCACAATCATAGCTCACTGCGGCCTCAAACTCCTGGACTCAAGTGATCCTCCTACCTCAATCTCCTGAGTAGCTGAGACTATACGTGTGTGCCACCACACCCGGCTAATTTTTCTATTTTTAGTAGGGACGGGGTCTCGCTCTTGCTCAGGCTGAATGCAGTAGCTGATTTCCAACATTATTCTAGCTGTATAATGATTCTGAGCTCTAAGAATTAAGGTCTGCCAGTTCTAAAATGCTTTCCTTCTTTCATTATTCTTTCTTCAGCTTTTGAACAGCATCACTCAGCACTTCTCTGTCACAAACTCCATGATCTTTGGAAATGGAAATGATGCTCTCCCAGCACACTCTGTGTATGTCTAGGGCCAGAAGAGGATGGCAGTGTCATTTAGCTCTGAACATGAAGTCCGCTATGCTTGGCATGGTCATTTAGAGGGTTGCTTAGGACTATTGTTTTGTATTGCTTTGTTTTATTTGCTTTCTTTGTTCACACTAGATGACAAACACTGCTTTTAGTGCAGTGATCCCCAACCTTTTTGGCACCAAGGACTGGTTTCATGGAAGACAATTTTTCCACAGATGGCGGGAGGAGGTGGGAAGGTTTCAGGATGATTCAAATGCATCACATTTATTGTGCAGTCAAACCTCTCTGCTAATGATAATCTGTATTTGCAGCCGCTCCCCAGCACTAGCATCACCACCTCAGCTCCACCTCAGATCATCAGGCATTAGATTCTCATAAGGAGCACGCACCTAGATCCCTCGTATGTGCAGTTTACAGTAGAGTTTGTGCTCCTGTGAGAATCTAATGCCTTCACTGAACTGACAGGAGGTGGAGCTCAGGTGCTGAGGTGGGTGATGGGGAGCGGCTATAAATACAGATGAAGCTCCACTCACCTCCTGCTGTGTGGCCCTGTTCCTAACAGGCCACAGACTGGTACTGTGGCATGGGGGTTGGGGACTGCAGTTCTAAAGGGACAAAGAAAAATGAAGGGCACAGGATAAGTGGGAATAGTTATTTCAGGAAAATTAGTGTTGCATAGCTTCTGGATGCATATGACTACATGTTTTTCTGTGTTTCAGAACAAAAATATTGTTCAGCGATATAGGAAACATTGGCTAAAGGAAACAAATATAGACATCTACATATGCCATGATCTGTGAGTTTCAGGATGGGATAGATCTAGCAAAAATTATTTGTCATGTTTAGATTATACTGTACATTAAACTACTATGACGTTGAATACCACATGTTTTTATGAGGGGGCAGCCTCTGCAGCCACATTATCTGGGTTCAATTTTAGTTGTATCGTTTATTTGTTGGGTAACTTTGGACAAATTAGCTAACTTTTCTATGCTTCAGATTTGTAAAATGGAATCACAAGAATGACTACCTGGTACAGTTGTTCTGAAGAGTCAATGAAATACTAGAGGTAAAGTACTTGATACAGGAGAGTCAGGCACTCTCAGAAGTCACTCTCATCTTGACCTTGCCCTTTATTCATGGCTGACTGCTAAGCCACTAGCTAAGCAATTAGATCCAGACCTTGACAGTTGCCCTATTTTTCCCCTTCCAGGCCATATGAGTTACTTTCCTCTAATAAGTTTGCTTAAAGCCAAGGAATAGTCCATCTGCCACTTAAGAATAAATTTATTGCTTTAACTTAAAAAAAGAAAAGGAAGAAAGGAAGGAAGGAAGGAAGGAAGGAGAGAAAGAGAGAGAGAGAGAAAGGGAAAGAAAGAAAGAAAGAAAGAAAAAGAAAGAAAGAAAGAAAGAAAGAAAAGAAAGAAAGAAAAGGAAGGAAGGAAGGAAGGAGAGAAAAAGAGAGAGAGAGGGAAAGAAAGAAAGAAAGAAAAGCTAGAAAGAAAAAGAAAGAAAGAAAAAAGGAAGGAAGGAAGGAAGGAAAGAAGGAAGGAAGGAAGAAGGAAGAATCTCTGTAAAGATGAGTTCTTCCTTATGGTAGCCTCCTAGTCACGGCTGGGCAGCTGGTGCAGCCAGGCATCCAGGCACTGGAGCACAGCTGAGAGAGAATGCAGGGGCTGGCACTCCAAAGGGGAGGTGACATAAGGAGCTGTAATCACTGATCCAGCAACTCCAATACTGTCTTTGTTTCACTGAGTTTTATATTTGCTGAAGAACTGGAAGTCTCCCAGCCATTCACCATTGGTCAGTGTGTGCTGTAGAAGCGTCTCTGTTGCTAGCAAGCAAGGAGAGGGAGGTGAGCGCAGCTCTGGGCCTGGTTTCAGACGCCAGGGAAAGCCTGGCCCTGGTTAGTGCTCTGCTACACGGTTGGCATGGAGAGTAGATAATAGAGACTACCTAACAATTGGGGACTTAGGGGAATGACAGGTCCTGGTTATTAGCTTTTTTGCTGGGATATTTCTTTCCTTCTTCTTTGGACTGCCTCGTTAGAACCCAAGCTATTAATATTGTGTGTGTGCGTGTGTGTGTGTGTGGTTATAAGGGCCTACTCCACTTACTTAATAAAACATTTAATTTAGTTCTATTTAATTTTGAAAAATAGATAATACCTTCAAATGCTTCAAAATTCAAAGGGTACAATGATGCAATCCCATTTCCATTCTCAAAGCCATTTAATGATACCAGCTCCTTGTGAGCTCTTTATGCATCTATAATCAATAACACATGCACGTATGTACATATATTATACACATATCTAGTCTTTTCTGTTAATCTGTCAGTCCATTTATGCATCATTATTATATTGTTTTAATTACTGTAGCTTTATAATATGCTTTAATATCTGATAAAGGTAGTCCACCCTTATTACTTCTCATTTTCAGAATTTTCTTTTCCTATACTTGCTTGTTTACTATTGCACATGAATGTGAAATATTAATTTTAACATATTAATATTAAATATGCTTATATTGCTATAAAAATCCTTTTGTTAGGACTGCATTATATTTATGGCTTAGCTTAAGGACATTTGATATCTTTGTGATGCTGTCTTGCCATCTAAGAAAATCCTATGCCAGAGAGCAACACAGGTGTGACATCCCCGGGAGCTTTTTTTTTTTTGGGGGACAGAATCTCACTCTGTTGCCTGGGCTAGAGTGCCATGGCGTCAGCCTAGTTCACAGCAACCTCAAACTCCTGGGCTCAAGCGATCCTACTGCCTCAGCCTCCCGAGTAGCTGGGACTACGGGCATGTACCACCATGCCCGGCTAATTTTTTTTATATATTTTTAGTTGTCCAGATAATTTCTTTCTGTTTTTCTAGTAGAGACGGGGTCTCGCTCTTGCTCAGGCTGGTCTCGAACTCCTGAGCTCAAACAATCCGCCCATCTTGGCCTCCCAGAGAGCTAGGATTACAGGCGTGAGCCACCGTGCCTGGCCTTCCCGGGAGCTTTTAACAAAAATGCTGGGCTAGGAGCGGTGGCTCATGCCTATAATCCTAGCGCTCTGGGAGGCTGAGGTGGGAGGATCGTCTGAGCTCAGGAGTTTAGACACTAGTCTGAGCTAATACTAACCAAAATGTTAGTATTAGCCATCTACAAGGGTGGATTGTACAATTATATTTTTAATTTGTGTTTTGTATTTTCCACCTTTTCTATAAGAAGCAGTATTATTTTATAATCTAAATAATGAAATTCTTAAAAATTGGCTTCCATAACAAGTTTGTAGTTGAATAACAAGCATATGGGGTATATTAGTGGTTAACAAATACAATATTATCCAAAATCAGAGCAGCCTGAAGATGCCGAATGTTTTCTTCATTTTATTTATGACATAGCTGCCCTCCCTAATGGAATTCTTATTGAAATCATGCTTTTATCAATGAATGACTGATATATAACAACATAGCTTTAAAAATGGTGGCTGTAGAAATTTTTTAAAAGAATCACAATAGTGAAACTAAATGTGCATATTTGGAAAGAAAAGTAATCATTAGACAATTTTATTATTTGTCAGTAGCATGACTACTGTACGCTTCTTTTAAAATAAAGCAAAGCAACATAAAAAAAGAGAAATCACTTATCGTTATAATTTTACTATCATAGGAAAAGAGGCTAATTCTACGATTGTGGTGTGGGTGAAGAGCAGATGAGGATGCCAATGTGTCTGCCCTGTTTTCACTGCTGCTGAAATATCTATTTCACACAGAGCAGCATCTGCTTCCCATAGCATGTTTGTATGCTCTCAGGGTGAGCGTTATCAACTGTCTGCTATGAATCCTGTGCCAAGGAGTTATATTTACTTCTCTCAGACACAGGGAAATTTGAGAACTTGGAATCACTTTAAGAAATGAACGTATCTTTTAAATTTGGTTTTATTTGAAATGTGTCTAGAATGCCTTTTCTACGTATTCCAAAAAGTGTTTTATTGTTGAGTTTTTAAATGTTATTCCTGAATTTTGTAAGAACTTCAGTTTATAATACACATAAACTGGAGACTTTTCTGGAGACTTGGACAATGAACTACTTTGGGCTGAAAATTTGTTGACACCTTATTATAAATTTTAATTAATGAAAGTACAGTAAGGTTTAAAATGAAAGGGGAAGATTTATGTACTAGTAGCCTTTCACTTTGGAATTTGGGGAGAATAAAAAAAATTTTTGGAAATCTGTGGTTTTTATTTTATACTAAGCCTATCATTTGTATATTTGTGTATAAGATACTTGTAATTAAATGTTTTTCCAGAAAGTGATGATTTTCCTAACGTTGAGAAATAGAATTCCTAGCTCCCAATTGTTGGAATCTAGAGCTAATCCTACCCTCACCTATACTTTCATTCAAAATCTTTTATTGAGCACATACTGTACTATGCACCATACATGGTGCAAGAGGCTGAAGACAGATAAGTAAGACATGATTCCTGCCCTCAGGGAACATTCAGATGAGTGAAAGACAAAAGCGAAGTAAGAAGATGGCCATAGTGACAGAGTAAACTCCATACTCCAGGTGTTACGAGAGATGGGAGAGGAGCACTTGGACTCTGAACAACGACCTAGAAATTTCACCCAGTGGGTGGCATGCTCAGTGGAGGGGGGTGATAACGTTGCTGCTGCTGACTAATGATGATGACCACAGTGATAACAGGGCCAGGCACTGTGCTCAGCACTGTATATATACATATATATTATCTATTTAATCTACACCTTATTCCAATGAAATAGGTAGTACAATAATTTCTTTTTACAAAGGAGGAAGCAAGGTCACTAAGAAAAAGAGGCAGAGTTGAGACACAAAACTGGGTCCATTTGACCTGGAGTCTAAGCCTTTAAAGTGTTTGGGCTTTGGAGTTCTACAGAGCTGGATTTAAATTCTAGCACCACGTGTTCTAGCTGAGTAATTGTTGGCAAGTTAGTTAACCTCTATAAGCTTCAGTTTTCTCCTTTGTAAAATGAGGATGATGATAGCACCTGTGAATGATGCTGTCGGCTTCCTACCTAATAGGAACCCTTTCTTCCCTCCTCCTTTCTTGCCCGTAGAGCCCACCCCCAATCACTGCAGCTGAAAATCACGGATCCTCCTGATCTCAGCTGCCCTTGCAGCCAGGGCCTGAACACATGACCTAGTCCTGGCCAATGGGGACCAAGGGGAGAAATCAGTGGGAGGAACATTTCCTCTCTAATAAAAGAATGCTAGAAATCTGCTTTCATGGTGTATGGTTGTGTGAAACCTGGTACCACTCTAGTCAACTTGCAATGTATCCAACTTACAATGTGAAAAGGAGATGCCATGGACACGCCTAGGATAGCTGCAGAAAGTTGGTAAGCGAGAGAATCTGTGTTGACATCACTGAGCCAATGACATCACTGAACTATGCGAGATGGTAAATTTCATTATTTAAACCACTTTTAATTGAACATTCTGTTACTTATAGATACATCAAATTTATCGAGGTTCAGATGAGTTAAATTCTGTAAAACATTTAGTATAATACTGGGATATAAGTGCCCAATGATAGAGGCTATTAGAATCTTCTTGGTCAAAGTCATCTAAGCATGTCTTTTTTTTTATTTTGTAGCTTTTGAATATTAATAAGGCATAGAATTTTCTTTCCTTTTTTTTTTGAGACAGAGTCTCGCTTTGTTGCCCTGGCTAGAGTGAGTGCCGTGGCATCAGCCTAGCTCACAGCAACCTCAAACTCCTGGGCTCAAGCAATCCTTCTGCCTCAGCCTCCTGAGTAGCTGGGACTACAGGCATGCGCCACCATGCCCGGCTAATTTTTTCTCTATATATATATTTTTAGTTGTCCAGATCATTTCCTTCTATTTTTTAGTAGAGACGGGGTCTCGCTCTTGCTCAGGCTGGTCTCAAACTCCTGACCTTGAGAGATCCACCCGCCTCAGCCTCCCAGAGTGCTAGGATTACAGGCGTGAGTCTTTCCTTTTTTAATAACCATTTCTAAATTTACCAAATCTGAGCATATAAGTAATTATATTAAGTAATAATACATATAATAAGTAAGCATATTATATATAAGTAATATATAAACCAAATAGTTGATGCTGTTTGACTTCTCAAGAGATTTAACATATTGCAAAGTAATGGCTAAGTGAATTAGCACAGAACATTGGACAGTAGATGAGCTTCTGGATTGATCATTAATTTGCTTTGCATATCCATTCAAGTTATTCAAGTTTTATATAATAACTTGTATTAAAGGATTATAGGCATCCACATGAAAGAGACTTTCATTTCCCAAAATTAAAATAGCATACAATTGACCATCAAAAGCACACCTGCAATTGAACAAGATGAGTTTATTACTCGTTGCAGAAAGGGAGGGCATACCCCGTAGGAGACCATGGAGCACCTCAGGGAAAGGGTGTGAAAAGAACCTATTATGGGGTCAGGCTTTGGTAGGGTAATTTGGGAATGGGTCTAAGATAGTGAGTGTTTGTTCTAGACTGCAGACTGTTTCTTAGCAGGAACAATTCTATAATTGGATATCTCAATAAGTCTTGTCTATAGGGAGGGGAGATTGGAAGGAGAATAAAATTGTAAGTGATTAATAAGTAGCAGTCAATTATTTTGGCCAAGAGAGGGGATGTTTGATATTCTTTGAGTGGCACACTGACTTTTTTTTTTTCTATGCATAGACAAAATTATAAAGAGGCCTTCTTTTGTCTCATTTTATCATGGCTTTAGAGTAACATTGTCCAAGATTGATATTCTATGAGATGATTTATGTCTGATAGGAGAATAACATGGCCTAGTGTAAGGCGAACTTCTGAATGTCAGGGGCTGTCATTTTGGTTTTCTTTTCAAAGCAAGGTGCAACAATATAAAATGCACACCTGCCTTTTTATATGTAACGTTTTATTTCAAAATTCAAAATTAAAATCAATAAGGTGATGGTACTTTAATCAAAAGAGAACAAAATACTGTAGTTTCTATTAATGGTCCACACTGGGAAAGTTCTATGGTTCTCTTTGCTGGTTTAACGTCATTAGACTGGGAATTCCCCAACAATAGCAGAAAAATACTTCCTTAAAAGACGGCAGTCTTAGACGGGCCATATCCTTCATCCTGGTACAAAAGATAAAAAGGGAACTTCTATGTTTCAGTCATTCCACAATTATATTTTGGCAATCAAAAGCACAATTCACTATTGCAAGGATGTGGAAACAACCCAAGTGCCTGTCAATCCATGAGTGGATTATTAAAATTTGGTATATGTATACAATGGAATATTACCCAATCATAAGAAATGACAGTGACCTAGAACCTCTTATACTTTCCTGGATTAAACTTAAGCCCATTATCCAAAGTGAGGCACCACAAGAGCGGAAGAATGGGCTCCACTTGTACTCACCATTAAATTGGTACTAACTGATCAACACTAGGGTGATCACATGGCAGAAATACTCTCCAGGGATTAGGGGGATTGGGGAGGGGTAAATCCGCAATGAAAGGACACGGGGAGCACTGTAGGGGGGAAGGGCCTGCCTTTAACCTGCACTTGGGTGACGCAAAGACATAAAGTGTAACTATAATGTTCGTACCCTCACAATATCCTGGAAAAAAAAAAAAAATCCCAGTTAACATTCTTAGTTTAAAAAAAAATTCAGTGTTTACTTTTTAAAAAACCTTTGACTGTCATAAGTTTCTCTTAATATCTATTCTTGTCTGTAGGTTTTTAAAAATGATTTTAAAAGATCATGGTAATAACTTCTTAATTAACGTACAGGGAATAATATTATAAGTCACAGATGAGCTTCAGTTGTGTTTTAGTTCTGGAAATATTTTAATGCCAATGGCCAGTTGAAAACTGATAATAAACCGTGAAGACACAGGTGTAGGAATAATGATAAAAACTGCAATTAGATTCTGGATTACAAGTTGGAAAATAAACTAGGAAAAAGTCGAGACACAATAAAAGTATTTCATGAAATTCTATTTCTGACAAAACTTTTTTAAAAGATAATACTTGGACAATAAATGGAATAGATGTTTCACTATTGACTCGAAATAGGCAAAAGCCCTATATCTCTCCCTCAAAACACTCCTGATATATATGATTTCAACTCAGGGTTTTGTTTATTTCATTTTTATTGCACAATTTTCTTTATTCAGAAAAATGATATAAATACCTGTATTCTAAAATCTTTTTATTTTTCACGTGAGAGTTCTCGAGGGTGAAGATTACCACAGAGCTCTCTCATTGCTTTGCGTTTCTTCTTTGGTATCACGATACTGATCCTGACATACCCACGATGGAAAGCAAAACGGGCACCATGTTTAGACTGTTGCTCCCTCCCACACATCCTGATGGAAAGGCTGTAGTGTGAGAAAAGAGGAAGCCATATCTAGGCTGATGACTTGGCTCTGCGTATCTCAGGATGCTTATCAGTGGAAGGCAAGGGTGAAAACGCGGTTGCTGTGGTTCTCACACTTTATTGTGCATCAGAATGACCCGGAAAGTGTGTTAAAACACAGCTTGCTCGGCCCCACCCTGAAGAGTTTCTGATTCCTTAGGTCTCATGTAGGGCTCAAGAATCTGCATTTCCAACAAGTTCCCAGGTGATAGTAATACTGCTGGTACAGGAACCACACTTTAAAAACCATTACTCTGTTGGAAAAGGAATTATTTAAGTTTCTACCCGTTAAACCCCCTGCCACGTGGGTTATATGTTCCTCCTTTCAAGGCTAATCTTTCAACGTGAGTCTGATGTGGCCCAGCTTCAAGTCCCCTCCTGTTGCTAGTGCTCTGAATCTGCTTCCTCGACCTCTTGTCTAGAGGCTGAGTACTGAATCCCAGTCATCTTAGGCTGCGTCTTCTCTCGGCCTCCCGCACCTACGTGACTCGCAGTGCCTGCCAACTTCTCTTCTGCCTGTGCCAACCATTCTTGGTCTGCCCAGTTCTGTTATCACCTAAGTCCCTCATGAAACTTATTGCCTATGAAATTGATTTATTTCATTTCCATTGCTGTGATTTATATAATGAACTAGAATTTTCCTTGGAGGTTCAAGAGAAATAAAATTGTTCAATTTGTTAAGAGTTTTAAAGCAGGGATATATGAATTGTTGGTTGAATCATCATAACTAATAGGACAATGAGCAACTGATTTGAATAGTAATGGACTTCACTTATACCAAGAAATACTTACATTGAACATAGTCAATAAATATTTAGGAATTGCATTAGTTTTCTCTTGCTGTGTAATAAATTCCCACAAACTTAGTGGCTTAAAATGATACCCATTTATTTGTTCACAGGTCTGTCCGTCAGAGTCTGGCATAGCAGAGCAGGGCTCCCTGCTCAGAATCTCACAGGGCTGAAATCCAAGTGGCAGCTGGCTGCATTCTCCACTGGAGGAGGCTCAACTAAGGAAGAATCCATCTGTTTCCAAGCTCAAGTTGCTTACTGTCAGCTGGGGACCACTCTTCAGCCCTGGAGGCCATTCCTTCTCACAGGCCCTCTCCAACAGGACAGTAACAGAATCTTTTTAGGTCAGCAGGAGAATCTCCCTTAGATTGAATCCTCTTCGAGCTTTGAATTCCTCTGTCTTCTGCTGCTGCCACCAGCCAGAGAAAACTCTTCATTGCTAAAGGGCTCATGTAATTAGATTAAGTAGGCCTAACTGGATAATCTCCCTTTTGACATATAACGTAGCATACTCACAGGGGTAATGTTTCAATATATTTACAGGTTCCTCCCACACTCAAAAGGGAGACAACTGTACAACACTGAGGATCATTGGGATAGAATTCTGACTGCTACAGTCTACCCCCGACCCCCAATGATCCACATCTGTCCCACATTCAAAATACACGTACCCTCTTCAAAGGTTTCCAAGGGTCTTTTCCCTGTATAGGATCAGTTTGAACTCCAAAATCTCATCTAAATATTATCAGCTCAAAAGTCCAAAATATCATCACCAAAATCAGGTGTTGATGAGCCTCCTGGGTATAATTAATTCTGAGCACAATTCCTATCTATTTATGGGCCAACGAAACTGAAGAGACAAGTTACTGGCCCCATACTCTCAACATACAATGTGGGACAGGCATAAGATAACAGTTACAGGCATTTCAGTTCAAAAAGAAGGTATAAAGAAGTGAACAGTCCAAAGCATAGCCAGCTGGGCCAACTCCACTAGGTTTCAAAATTTGGGAATAATTCTCCCTGACTCTCTGCTTCATTCTCTAGGGTCTTGGCTTTTCCCATACAGGCTCTTGGTTCTTCCCTCTGGGTGAGGGTTATTGGGGGT
Organism: Propithecus coquereli; assembly: GCF_000956105.1. Taxonomy (NCBI): domain Eukaryota; kingdom Metazoa; phylum Chordata; class Mammalia; order Primates; family Indriidae; genus Propithecus; species Propithecus coquereli. The sequence goes on along the minus strand of NW_012152174.1, from coordinate 4,181,069 downwards.
CATTCTTAGAATTCTGTCTACCATAGCAATGATTTGACTGTTTGTGTAGCCCACATTTTGGATATCTTGAGAGATTCATGGCAGATACATAGGAATACATGACATAGCGACAAGCATACTATAACCCAAATGTTTATAAAGCTAATGAAATGGCACCCCAGTTTTTAAGCATGATGATGTTAATCACCATATGCCAAATGATGACTAAGTCCCTTGGTATATTCCCCCAGCAGTGATCTCATACTTGTAAGTGATGACTTCTAGCAGTAAGGAGCATCCATTGGTAATGGTGATCTGACAGATGATTATCTCAGTAATGAAGTATGAGGAAACAAAAGAACTGAGAAAAAGTTCCCAATAAATGCTTTAAACAAATCCATTAGCATTTCTGTAAGCCAATGTTTCTCTAGAATAGTTAATTCTCATCAATAAGAAAAAGCCAAACAGATATCACTTGCATTTGGGTAGTCAATTTCCTAGTCTAAAATAAGGGATCCCTAAGACCGAATCTAGGCACAATATCTAGCACATGGAAGACTTTTGGGGGAATTTCAACAGTGGCATTTAAGTCATGTAACCATGGAGACCACTTCCATGCAAGCTATCCTGAGTGGGAACTATGGACAAAGTCATGAGAAGGCTGACGTGGGCAAAAGAGAGAGAGTATAGTTAACAATAATTTATTGTATATTTCAAAATAGCCATAAGAGAAGAATTAGAGTGTTCCTAACATGAAGAAAAGATAAATATTTGTGTTGATTTAGATTTCCCAATCACTCTGATTCAATCATTACACGGTATATGCATGTATCAAAATATCACATGTACCCCCAAAATATGTACAACTATTATATATTAATTATAAAAGAGATAGAGAAGATCTTTAGTCTAAAGAACTATGGTAGACAGGGGAAAAGGTAAAGACCATCTAGTATTTGAAGCCTAGAACATAACCATGTGTCTGATTCTGATTCAGAGGTTATCTCTGAGATTTCTGAATAGAGGGGGTAGAGGGGTTATTATTGTTGGAACAGCAGGCCAGAGATAGCACTGGCAGTAGAGTAGAAAGTGGACTAGTAGAGAGAGGTGAGCTGAGGATGGGGGAAGAAGTTTCAGTGATAGATAATGTGCACATTTTGTTCTTCACATGTTAAAACAATGGTCCCGGACTGCTGTCAGTACACAATGTTCCCTGAGGTATTTTTCAAGAGGCATTCATGGATTTGTGCTAATGTCATCATCATTTCTTGTCCAGTCTCTCCTGTGAACAAGGCCAAGGATTATAGTGGGTTATTGTTGCAATTACTACCTTGCACAGGGTTATGTGAAAATTCAGTCTGTAGTGAGAGAATCACACAAATTTAACCAGCACAGGTAGAACAAGAACTCTGGATTCTGGCCTTTTTAGATCATCTAATGGATACCATTTATCGAGTACCTCCCGTGTGTAAAACAGAGTATTATGTGTTTTAAAAATATTATCTCATTTTGTTCTCAAAGAAATCCTTTGGCAGTAGGAATTTTTGGCCCCAATTTAGAGTCGAGGCAGCTAGGGTTCTGGAAGGGGTTATTATTGATATTTCCCAAGGACAAAGTGGTGGCTGCCTCTGTAGCACTCTGCGTACTTTTCTCATGGTTTACGCATCAAATTGAGATGGCCTGTGTATGTGTCTGTTGCCCGCACCAGACTGTGAGGTCATGAGGAGGGGGACTCCTCTTATTCTGAACCTAATGTGGACAGCACATGTGTGTTGAACTGAATTTTCTGCCTCTAAAGCCTGTGTTCTTATCATCTGGCATGATGTGCTAACCACCTAAACTCAGTAGCCATAAAAACATCATAAAAATGTGGCAGGGACACAATTAGGGCCTGCAGTCAAGGAGAGCCATAGCGTTTTAGTAACGGAAGGCCTTCTAGAAATGACCTCTGTCCTTCCCTTCAGAAGAATTCATTCTCAAAATTCTTTGTTCAAGCACTTTCCTCTTAATGATAAGAAACTAGATTCCATGAACAGCACATACAAACTGTTGTAAAAAGCTTTCTTTCTCTAACTTTCTCTTGCCCTCCCTCCACCAGCACACAGAATAACAACAGAAGGTTGACAATAGTCACGGTATGCTTCCTGTGATCCTGGAGTTACTGCTCAGCCCTGTAGAACAGGACCATGGAGCACACAGGTTCACAGACAGTAAACGAGGCATAACAGCAGTGAGGAGTGCAGGGGCTATGAGAATAAACTAGGGGGGCCCAGCTTAGTCTTCAGGGTGAGGACAGGTACGAGGGCCATCAAAGTGGAGGCCTAAAGGCGGCATGGTTCAGTAGGCATCAGCCAGGAACAGACCGTCCGTGGGGACTGGAGCTGAGTGATGCACAAGAGTCTAACACAGGCACAAAGCAACATCAGTGTGGCAGATGTGGAGACGCGGAGGAGAGTGGTAAGAATCAAAGGTGTGGAGCGGCTGGAGGCCAGATCCTGGAGGGTCTTGGAAACCACATGAACAACTGTAGACTTTTTCCTAAGAGCAGGGAGAAGCCACTGAATCTGGAGGAGCAGCACGACATATGTGCCTTTCTCTCTGGGTAGCTGGGGGGAAGTTTGGTTAAGGAGGCAAGAGCAGCTGTGGGGAGACCAGTTAGGAGGCTAAAGCCTCAGGCTGGAAGAGTTGATGAGACAGTTTTTAAAATATCCCCACTGCCTGGCACCACCACGCCTACATTCACCACCAAGTTATGTCTCTGATGGATACTTTGTTGTCCATCATGGAATAGTCTGGAAACTCCGTGATTACAGTGCTATTGACTGTGTGGTCTGGCCCCTGCCTACCTCTAGCTTGTGGGTCCAGATCTCCCCCTCAATTGCATTCACAAATACTACATTCACATTGGCTTTCTTTTACTTTCACAAGGGCACTGAGTTCTTTTCTCACCTGAAGACGGGCCCTTAGCAAGTCCACCTGGACCACCCTTTCTCCCTGCTCTCATTTCCTAGTTAACTGCTCCCGCTCTAGCTTTCTCATTAGGTGATGTTTCCTCAGGGCAGCCCACCCTGACCCCTAAGAATAGGTCAGACCTCCTGTTGTACATCCTCAAAAGCATGCTATGTTTCTTCTTCCTAGTGTTTATCTCACTTTGTATACATATTATGTTTATTTGTCTACGATTTTTCAGGAAGCTTTTGATAGCAGTGAGTGAAATCCAACTCAAAATGACCTAAGCAAAAGACAAAAAATGGTGAGGGGAGGGATGTATTGGCTCACGTAACTGAGAGGCTGGGACAGGGTTAGCACGCTGCCTAGCTCCAGGGAGCATCATTCCACAATCCTGAAGGTGAGCGACACAGAGGTACTGGCTGGCAGACATTTGGCCTCTGACGTGGCGGTTCCATCTCTCCTTTGTTTGTGTTGATTTCAGTTGCTGGAAGGCTAGCTCCATGTTCTGGAACCCAGAGGCTCCAGGCTCATGTCCTCCCAGCTTCGGACACAGTGGGAAGAGATTCTCTTTATCACCAGATTCACAGAAAGTCCCCAGATTGATTTCAAAAATAAAAGTGAGGTATGTAGAAAGAATTTCTCTCTTAGGTAAAAGAAATCCAGAGCGAAGTGGTTTCTGGCTTGTATGTTGCTCCTCAGTGCCAGGGACACAGACCAAAGCCTGTCGTCTAGGACCCCCACTGGCACGGACATCCTCATGGAGGCCTGTCCTGTGGGTAGGGTTCAGAGGATGGATTCCCTGGTAAGGTGTTTACTCGAAGAAGCCGGAAACAACAAAACGAGAGGAGTGAGTACAAACCATAATCAATACAAGCTACCTATAGATGATGCAGTGGAATGTGGTCACCTGTCAGGTCTGAAAGGCAGTTATGTCTACAAATGGGCAGTGAATCCAGAGCTTAGGAGTCCAGAGGGCAGAAATGGGGGGAGAAGGCAGGTAGGAAGCAAGTTAAAGGAAACAGCTCAGGATATAAACCATAAGCTAGACCAGGGTGGAGAGGCCCATTCTCGCTGGTATTTCCCCAGCAATGGGGATGTGAGCCTGTTAGCTACGAGTTGCAGGGTAGGTCCCAGAGAGGTGAGAGTCTTTCAAGTAGCCAACAATACTCAGCAGTTCATTCCCAGATCTAGGGACTGTGGGGGCAGGGAGAATGGCAACTTGGAGAGCAAACACCCATTACTGAGGAAATACATTGGGGAAGCTATGTAGCACCTCCATTCTGGAGTCGGATTGTCTCGATACAAATTCTAGCCTGCCACTTACTAGCTGCGTGATTTTGCTTACATTGCTCAACTTCTCTAACCCTTGTTTTCCCCATGTGTGAAGAAGTATTTACATGTCTGTTATGAAAATTAAATAATGTAGCAATCCCAACCTTTTTTGCACAGCTTCTTACACACAGAAACACTAAATAAACGTTCACTGTCCTTGTCAGTAGCAGCAAATTATAATACTAATTAGCAACACAGGAAACTGAGGAACACATTGGAAACCATGGTCAGTACTAGAGCCCTCGGATGCTGGCTCTGAATTGCCACACCGTTTTCTCCTTCGGGACTTTCCGCAAGGTATTCCCCATACCTGGAACCTCTTTTCTCGCCTCTAAAACTTCTGCAGCTCCTTCAGACCTCAGCTTACATGTCCCTTGCTCGGGCCTGGGGGCTCCTGCTGTCCCAGGGGCACTGACCTGATGAGTACACTGAGGACATTTGAATTTGCTGCACTGTGTCTAGTTTGGCCTGGGAGGTTGAGCAGAGGCTAAGTCTGCCTGTTCAAGGTCCTGGTTGGTATCTGACACAGAGGTGAACTGAGTCTCCAAATGCACTCATTCATTTTTATTCAGCAAATATTCAGTGAATGCATCCGCTGTGCCAGGTACCCTGTTGAATTGTGGCTATTCAGAGTTGAACATCCAAACAGGCCCTTGCCTACCCTCTTGGGCCTGGAAACAGAGCATCACGAGGCTCCTGAAAGAGGAGATAAGAGTGTGATGGGAGGTATGAGTAGGGGGTGGAGGGAGTAAGCAGGACATCAAGTGGCATCCAGTTAGGACAAGGGAGATGCAAAGGCTGAGAAATTGGCAGGGCCCACCTTGACTCCGCATGCAGACATTTTTCTTTGAAATGGAAAAGCAGAAACCTTGCAAGTATATTTTGTGAGTTTTCCTTTACAAATGGAGTTTAAAAATACATATTTCTCAGAGTAGTTATGAATGGAATAGAAATTATATCTCTTTCTCCCCTCCCTAGCCTCAGAACCAGGGCACTGCTCAAACCATTTTACTTTCCCAACACATCTAACATTTTCATTTAGTGTTTTAGCAACTTCATGTTTCCCCAGGAACAGTGGGTGGGAACTTCACATTACTGTAACTTAGGGACCCGGAATGGTGATTTTCCCCAAACACACACACCCTGGGTATTATTGTTTATTCTGAGGTTAGACGAAGCAGAATAGTAACAGGGTTCTTCTGGGCAGGGAAAATATGGGATTCTAGCCCCAGAACCTACTGAATAGACACACTGGATTAGAGTTTGAGTATGTGCTGTTTTTTACATTTGTTTTTGTGGTTTTTGTTTTGTTTTTGAAATGGGGATGGAACAATGGAAAATTGCTTTTTTTACTCATTGATCCAGAAGGCAGACCTTGAGATCTAAGTCAAAGACTTGTCCTCTGGGGCCCCTTTGGCTGTGTGTAGCCAGTGACTTAGCTGGATAGTTTCCAGTATTGTGTTCATCTAGCTGTCAGTACAACCGAGTGTTGATTTTTGCTTGTCACCCTCCAGGCGAGCAGAAGCTAGGCCTGGCCCTTCCCATCTGCTCAGGTTTGGGTTCTACCTGAGGAAAAATGTATAGCCATAGCATCAAGTTCAAATCACTTACATGACTTCCTAAGATGCTCCCTGACCTGCCTCCTTCGTTCCTCACTGCTCCCCTGTTGCAGGTTGTTTTCCAGCCATGTGGGGCTTCTTTCAGTTCTTCAGCAGCCAGCTCTCTCTTGCCACTGAGCATTTCTCTTTGCTGCAACTTCCATCATATCTCCTCTTTGTCTGCGGAAACACCTACTTAGCCTCCAGGCTGTTGCTCAGTCACCACTGCCTCTGGAAAGCCTTCCTCCCACCACGCCTCAGCCCAGATGAGGTTGTTCAGGTGCTCCAGGAAGGCACAGACAACATGATCTTGCTAACGCACATTGTGTTCCCAGCTCATCACTGGGCCTTGCACATAGTCAGCAAGAAATACCTGTTGAAAGAATGAATGACTGAATGAATCGATGAATGAGTAGATGCACAAAATATGCCTGTCTTCCACAAATGACCAATCAGAGGATTACTTTCAGTGGAGACTTAGAAGGTAAAGGGTGTTTTTGCTGTGCTTGGACTGGATGTCTCAGACTAAGGAATTGAAGCTTGTTTAAAGAACGTGGGAAAACACTTATTGGTTAAAATAACAGTAAACTGATTTAGTAAAAAAAAAAAATCATGGTAAACTGTTTGTACTGAGCCTAACTAAGTAGGATGGATGCACAGAAGTAGTCAGTTTCAAGGACACGCCTGCCAGCCCGCTCCTGAGGGTCTGAGCTACACTTCTCAAGGGGAGAAACTTGAGTCTATAGCACAGATCTAGCACTACCGTGAGTCTTCAGATGGTTCCTCACGGGTGCCCCACAACAGTACTGAATTCACAAAACTGACACTAAAGGGCTATCCTCTTCTGCCTCGGAATCATAAATTTGCTTGTAAGTATGGTGAGCTACTCTGATCCTATGTGGCAGGAGGAGAGGCCAAGACTTGGTAGGAGCCCTACCTACTAGATTGGGACAGGCTTTGAAGAACTAACCTAGTTGCAGAGAATAATGCCAGTGGAAAAGCCACCATTACCAGGAAGCATAGCAGCCTCAGTCAAAATTCAGGCAACAAGTGGCAAAGGGACTTCCAGTCACAAGTACTGGGAGTCTGAAGGTGAGTTCCTGGCTGGCTCCAGTGGGCAAGAGTCCTTACCATCAGGGTGGAGTTCAGGACTGGGGTGTGGACAAGACATGTTGGAATTGCCAGTTGGTGGCAGGAGAAAGAAGCCGGAAACAGGTGGGACTGGGGTCGGGAAAAGTGACCCTGCTGAGGCACTAGCCTCTTCAGAGAGTGGTCAGCAGTGAAACATGCTGGGCCTGTGTAGGAAGGACCTAAAGACAGAGTCAATGGACACAGTCACTAGATGCCCAGGAGGTCAGCGGCATCGGAGATGAGGTGAAGCTGCTCCTAGGGCAGAATCGTCTTACAGAATGCCACATGGGATGTAGAGGATTCCGCTGGGAGGATGAATGGCATGAGGTTCCTAGAGCTATGAGCATCTCCTGGGAGGTGTTGAAGCAGCTCTGGAATTTGGGATAATCACCTTGGCGGAGACATAGTCATCAATACTGATTCATTCCAACTGCATAGGGGGAAAAGGACCTTCAAGCTGAATGTCCAAGGAGGTGGCTGGAAGCTGCTACACAGGGATGGTGTCGGTGGGTGTGTAAGAAGGCAGCTTTAACACAGAGGCTGGAACTGGGGAAGAATGTGAAGATACCAAAAGAGTGAGGTTGTAAAAGCAAAGTTCATTTTCTGGCTCTGAAAGAAGTAAATTACCAAAAGATCATTAGGGTGTTTAGGGCCTGGCCAGCAGGGACTTTGCAGTGGCGTCTGACACATTCTCCCCCGGGCTGGGGGAGGGGATAGGAGTGCTGTAGACCCAGGCAGGGGAGGCAGTAGGGATTCCCAGTTCTCTGTGGAGACCTAGATAGACTACTGGGTTAGACGAGATCTGACTCCTCCTTCTCCAATAGAGTGTGGCCCCAGTGACTGGGTGGGGTCTCATATGTTTGTAACTGACAAGAACCTGGCCCCATCTGACATCAGTCTGGGTGGTGACAGAGAACTTAAGACCAGAGTTCATCACTTAGGGTGTGGCTCAGTAGGCTGTAAACCAGGTTGATAAACTCACTAACAAATAATTCTTACATGTGTAGGGTAACCCCTCAGCCATAAAGCCATATATCTGTGGGCCTGGACTAACAAGCTCTATATAGCAGTCCTGGGTTTTCTGTCCCAGGACAGAAAAGTCTACTAAGCAGAGACTCACTTAAGGAAGGAAACATGGCTGGGACTCACAGGAACCAGACAAGTGACTGGGACCCACACCTGTGATGTCACCTTCTCTTTAGAAAGTTGGAGGACAAGGACCTATAAGGCTATGGGTCTCAAATTTAGGAGGCATAAAAATCATCTCTAAGATTTGTTAAAAATGCAGACTCTTGAACTTCACATCAGAACTAATAAATCTGAATTTCTGAGAGTGTGTCCCAGGAATCTTCATTTTTAATAAATTTCCCAGGTGGTTTGTATGCTGCAAACTGCAAGCCATATTCTAAGAAACGACAATGGAGAGGCCCATTCTGGGGCAGCAAGTAGAGATGGATTTTTCATTTTATGAGGATTGGGCCTATATGTAGTTATAAGGAGTTGGGGAGAGATGTGGACAGTCAGGCTGTGTAACAATTAATAAAAATGAGATGAGATGGATAGACATTGAGGCTGGATAATTTCTGGACTTGTCAGGCAAACTGAGGCTGAGGCCAAGGAATTTCTGGTGAGGTTGGAGCTTTCCTGGTTGACTGGACAGACACCCACACAGGCATGGACAGCCTGTCAGAGTCACAGACAGAGGTTGGGGCAGGAGGAAGGACTGAGACTAAAGCTGCAGCCAAGGTCATCAACACCCAGGAATGACTTTCAGCTGTTCTTGCTGTGCTAACAGGAGTCTGCTGATGACAGTGGCCTTGTACTGGGGGTGACTTTGGCCTCTTTCTTCTGTCCTACTTCTGGGAGACTCTTTTAAGCTATAAGGAATTCACAGAACAGATCCTCTACTCCCAGGTTATCAATGCATCCTCATCTCTCCAAGAAACTTGGGCTTCTGTGCTAGAAAGTCTGGGTGGTCTTTGGCTGGGCTGGGCTGGGATGTGAGCAAGAAGCTACCAATGGGTAAAGAAATTGATTCTTAAGATTCATTCTTAAGATTACTTTTCATTCATTACTCCTAGAGAGCTAGAGTTAGGGCCCTGACAACTTCAGGACATAAGATAACAAAAGAAAGAAACAGATACTTTTACAATAACACAAGATTTCTAGCTTGTGATAATGTGATGAGTAAAAATATACCAAAGAGGCAGACTGTGCCGAGAGAAAATTATCAGGATTTGGTGACTGAGTTGCTGCCTCCTCACATCTTGTATCATTCAGGGAAGTAGAGACCAGACCAAAATACACAGGGGAACCTGGAAATCTGCCTGCTAAAGAATTCTGTCTCTATATTTCTGTGACTTTAAGATTCATTTGGGTTCACAAGTTTTCTTTTTAAAACACTAGTATCTCAAGGAAGAATTCTTGCTTTAAGTAGATAACTTTAATCAGGTTGCACTCCTAAAACTTGTAAGAGAGCAGCTGCACTGAGAGAATGTGAATTTCTGGTTGAGCTGCAGAAATAGGAAGTAGTATATTAGTATTAGGATGTACTTTGAGGAAAGGGAGTGGGGACTTATGTTCATCCAGAAGGGAGCCCAGGGTACCACCCTCTACCTGGTAGGGATGGGGAGGGGAAGAAAGTGGGGCCATCTCATGTGTTCTCTCAGCTCCCTGCATTCTGGATACTGTTCCTTCCCTTGTACTGCCTTTTGGCTGGGCCCACTCCCACCAATCCTTTAAGATTCAGTTTAATCTTCACCTCCTTCCCAGGCTTGCCCAAGCAGAGATAGCAGCTCTGTCCTTTGGGCTTTCACCATTGTTTTTGTTCTTATTTCGTTCTGACCTGTTTATAGCTACATTTCTCCCACAGATCATCAATTCCTTGAAAGCAGGGATCATGTCATAATTCATCTAGCACCTAACATAATACACAATAGGATCCAAAAGCTTTTGACATGATGAATGAATTTATGAAAATTAAAATATCTCACCTTGGCTAAGCAAATTATCAGTGTTAAAAAATAAACTTCTTATATAAGAAAGATATTTCTAAATAGCACAGGGAGCATACACATTGCTATGCTATTTTTGCATAACTTTTATATTTATTAAAGTAGGTTCCATTCATACTTTTCTAAATAAATCTGTTACCCAGTTAGTTACAAAAAACTAGAGGTATATTTTTATTTGTCCTGGCCTTTCCCCAAATTAGACCAAGTTAACAAAGTGTACCAAAACCATGCAAGCAGACTGTTTCACTAAAGATTCTAATTTAAACGTAGACCTGCAGGAACAAAACATTTAGAAATTCCCAGCAAGAATACTGTAGAAGGAATACTCTGAATACTCTACTAATTATAAGAGATTACATAGATGAAAAAATGGTAAGGTGACCAGGAAAATCTGGGAAACTTTGAGATACCATTTTACACAAGCCTTGGGCCTCAAGCAAGGCAGAGGAGTCCGTGCTCTGGATGCAGGTAACACATCGCTCCTCCTCAGAGTAGACGGAGTATTCACCTTGGCTCCTGGAAGTGGTTGTTCTTTTCGTCTGTCATCCCTGGGCACTACGTGAATGGGTAATTCAAAGGCTATCTCTGGTCTGTTTCCCCTTTTCCAGTTTTCTGGCTCCCACCGGCACCATCTGCAGACTCCTTATACATGAGTTCATGGTTCTTCTTCTTATACCCCCAAAAGCATTCTGAGGCTTTCAGGAAGACAGTAATTGCTGATTAAACCAGAATCCAAAGTCTTAACAACCAAACCAAAAAAGTGGTCCTTCCCATTCATAGACGGTAGGGAAGAGGTGGGTATGTATAAACACAATGTAAGGTCTATATAAAAGGAAATTTAATTGAGTTTCTATTTAAGAAAAAAAATTATCAAAAGATTAGAAGACCAAATATTGCCACAATCTTTAGAAATGGAAACAACCCCCAATAGGGGGTTGATAAATGAATCAGTGATCTTCAAACATTTTTGTCCACGCATGAAATACTGTGTACCCTCTTACATATTTTTCAATGGACATCTAAAATTTTTCATCGTAAGTTTAAGTAGTTGCAAAGGATGGAATTTCCCACATAGTATAAAAATTGACATTTTCAAATAAAACAGTCATACTTTTAAATGAATCCAATGAAATCTAAATATCATAGCAGTTACACCAACCACCAACCATTTAAAAAATATATGAACAAACTCTTATTTACCTATAGGATATTTTACATAATTTCTTTTTCTTTTTTCTTTTTTTTTGCTAGGAAAAACTCAGGCGAGATATATAATTTGTTTTTCTTTTCACACTTATGATTCCATTTCATATCCCCAACCCTCAAGAGTATAGCCTAATTAATGTATTTTTATGTTTGAATATGTTTTATGAATCACCCTATTATATTTCTCTGCAACGAAAATACATATAAATTTAAATTTCAAATTTCCTATGACCGAAAGACTATAAGTGCTCATTTTCTTCTAGATTGAGGCATCATTACATTTATTAGTAATTATCAAGTATTCAAAACAATACAAAATTTATTACAAATTTTTATAATTATTAAATCTGATGTTTAACAATTAGTGCATGCATTTGTTGTTAAATACTACTCCTTACTAGAATGAGACAGAGTTCAGTATCTATGTTCTATCGATGTTTCATTTTTGTAAGTTCTGAGAAAATGTTTTCACAATAATAAGTAGATGGTTCTATAAGGAGTTTTGTCATTATATCAATGTCACTAAATTCTTTGAACTCCTTTCAATTTATAAACCCAGTGATCTTTAGATCATATTTTGTTGAAAGCAATTATTTGGAAATCATCTGACTTGCAAAAGAATGTGTTACCCAGGCATTAAAAGCATACACTTTCTCATTACAGCCCAGTATTTTAAACTGATAAAGAACTGACAATGGTTACCTGAGGTTTTTACAACCCAGAGTCATGCACCTTCTTCTTACAAATTAGGAATCATTATACAACTATTGTGAAAGAGTTGGGAAATGAACCAGTGAGACACCTTGACGACGTTCCTTCACCAGCAGATAAATTTTAGGAAAGAATACAGGCATATATTGCAGATTCAGAAACTGGTGTCCACCTATCTCTTAAAAATTCCACAGGGGATACACACCTCAGTTTGAAGACCACTGATGGAAAGATTTACATCATCTTATTGAATTAGATGGACAGGTCAGCTCAGGTTAAGCCTTGGTTAGGACACTGTACCCTGGGAGTACAGAACTGTGATCTACACACTAGGGATAAAACAGTCAGTTTTTTTGGTGGTTTAATTTTTATAGACGGCTGATCTCATCTTTTATATTCTGTTCTATTTTCTTAGGGGTAGTAACCTTAACTTCAACTTTGGGAATGTGATGTTGAGTGTATATACTGACTGCCAAAGGGAAATACTATGCTCCACTTAAAAATGATTAAGACTGTAAAAACATGAGAAATGTTCAGAGTATGGCATGGGGAAAAAAGCAAAATATATAGTTTTATGAAAATTATTTCAATTATGCAAAACTACATAAACCTCTGAACTCTATATGTAAATATGCAAAAATGAAGTTGTGCTTTTTTTATAAAATATTTTTAGTGGCTTCTAACATGATGATGATTACATCCACGATGCTGGGGGTCAGTCTGTCTGCCCTAATATTTTCTCTCTCAGTGTACTAGGAAATGTGTGAGTTTAAGTTCCCCCAAATAAAGCGTTCAAGAGGTTGAAGATCTGTTTACATAAACTATGTTCTCATCATGATTCATTATGGGTGTTATTCCCCAATCATGTTTAAACTCTTCTTCAACCTACTTTAATATACCTCAGGTCTTAATGGCACGAATTCCAAACTTTTTAGCTTTCTTTCATTTCCTGTTTTTATTACCCAGAGTTCAAGAATTCGACCTCGTTGACTTTATACTGCTCTTAGGTTTCACCATTTCTCGTAGCCTTTATATTTTTTAGAGACTATTTATTTTAAAAATCAGTCATGTTTGGCAGGCTGCAAAACTCATCTCATTTTCTGAAATATGTTTCCTCTGTGTGTTCTGAGGCGTAATTACGACCTCGGCATATTCCAAGGCCCACCAAAGGAAGGGCAGTAGAGACTAGTCCCAGAGTCTTCATGCGTACGTGAAAATAACACTGTTTACTACTCCCCTGGGAGCTCTGGGATGAAACCAAAGATTACCTAAACGAGCGTCTTTCGAAAACGCGAGTACATGGATCCCGCGAGATCTCGGTAGACTCTCAGTCTACTTCGGGCCGCCGCGATGCCGCAGGGACCCGCCCCCTCGCAACGCCCCGCCCCCGGCGCGCCGCACGCAGGCGCGTCCTTCGCGGAGCTCGCGGCCCCGCCCCCTTCCACGGTGCTCCGCCCCGGCCGCGGCACCCCGCCCCGCCCCTAGGCGGTTGCTCGCGGCAGCCGCCGCCCTCCGCCGGTCCAATGGCGCGGCTGCCGCGTCAGTGATGTGAAGCAGTGTTTAGGCTTGTCCGGCCCCCGGCCCGCAGCCCGCAGCCCATTACACCATCCACCGCAGCAGCTGCTGCAGCCGCTGCAGCCGCTGCAGCCGGAGCAAACTCAGAGGGCGGGAGGCAGCTCGGCGTGGCGGGGCGGGGCGAGCAGCGCGGCCGGATTCATTCCTGTGGGGCGCGGGGCATGGAGGAGCTCTGCGGCCGCAGGCGGAGCAAGGCGACCCGGGCGACGGCGGGCACAACGGTTTCCATCTGAAGGGGGCGGCCGGAGCCTGAGCGGCCAGCGGCGGCGGGGAGGACTTGTCTCCGGGCAGGTAGTGGCGGCGGTGGCGGCCTGCCAGGGCCCGGGCCGCGGCCTGAGGCACCCGCGGAAGGCCTGGGCGGGAAGGAGGGCGCCCCGGGAGCGGAAGGCGGGCAGCGGGCTGGAGGCCACAGGCTCATCGGCCCGTCGGGAGGGTTGTGGTCGATCGAGGAGCTCGGGAAGGGGCTGCTGGTGTCTGGAATATGTATAGTCGAAGGTTATGTAGGGGCGACTGTGGTTTAAGGAACCCGCGGATCCCTTGAGGGGGGTGATCAAAACGGGGCGGGCGAAGTTAATGGCTAAAAGGCAGCCGGATTTCCTGAGAGGCTCAAGTAGTTACAAATGAAAGCGAACCTGTCGGGTAAGGGTTTTGACCTTAGCTGGCAGAGGTTTGGTGTGTCCGCCTTTTTGTTTCTTGTCGAAACCCATCTCGGCCACAACGAGGCCTTCCAGCCTCGCGCCCTTGGCCAGCTCTCCTGCAGATGCAAGAAAGAAACATTTCTTAACCCACGACTCCTGCCTCTTTCGGTTGTACTCTCCCTGGGCGTGTGCAAAGCAAAACTAGAACAAAGCTTGGCTGCTTAGAGCTGGAGGCGAGAAAACCGGTTGCCTGTAGTGTTTAAATTTTCCGCACACGGGGAAGAGACTGCTTCCCACCAAAACATTTGGGTCTCTCTGTGTACCCTTCTGTGTTTTCCTTTTCCACCTTTTTTTTGAGGGGGGGGGGCGACGGAATAATCCTTCAAGTATGGCTTTTCCCCCCTGTTGCCACAGAAGTGGAAATCAAGAAAATTTAAATAGTGTTTTTGCCTTAACCTATGGAAAATTCAAAACTACTTTTTTTCTTTCCCTAGTTTGGTGCTCTGGTTCTCAGATGTTGGAAGGAAGTAGGACAGAACATACTCTCCGTGGTTTTATATCCGTTCTGAGGTGCAGTGATTAATATTGCACTTTGGTTCCGGTAACTCCTGCCTGTGTCAGTAGAGTTAAGCTGGAGCTCTGCTTTGAAGGATAAATAAAGCACAGCCTCTCAGTTGGACATAAATGGATCTAAAGACAGCAGTATTTAACGCAGCTCGGGATGGCAAACTCCGGCTTCTCACGAAGTTGTTGGCAAGCAAATCCAAAGAGGAAGTTTCCTCCTTGATCTCTGAAAAAACAAATGGGGCCACTCCACTCTTGATGGCTGCCAGGTATGGGCACCTTGACATGGTGGAATTCCTCCTAGAGCAGTGCAGTGCCTCCATAGAAGTCGGGGGTTCAGTCAATTTTGATGGTGAAACCATTGAGGGGGCTCCCCCTTTGTGGGCTGCTTCTGCAGCAGGACATCTGAAGGTGGTCCAGTCTTTGTTAAATCATGGAGCGTCTGTTAACAATACAACTTTAACCAATTCAACTCCTCTTCGAGCTGCATGTTTTGATGGCCATTTGGAAATAGTGAAGTACCTTGTAGAACACAAAGCTGATTTGGAAGTGTCAAATCGACATGGCCATACGTGCTTGATGATTTCATGTTACAAAGGACATAAAGAGATTGCTCAGTATTTACTTGAAAAGGGGGCAGATGTTAATAGAAAAAGTGTTAAAGGTGAGTTCACCTTCTTTGTTTTTATTTAAGTGTCTACCACTTATTTTCAGGAAGTTTGATACATAATTATAAGCATTGGTGTTGAGTAAGCCGACATTGACAGGCCTGTTTTGATTAGGTAACTCTTCCAGTGTAACCTTGTAGAGTGTTTCTCTGATATTTGATGAAACATTGAACAAGTGTGATAAAAGACTTCTGTCACTATGTTAAGCAGCATTTTCTCTCTCATTTGGAGTTACTTCTAATTCCTGGGAAACGGCTCCTCCAAAGTTACAGAGCATATTAATGGTAGTTGACCTGAGCACTTGGTTTATGTTTAATCTACCTGGGAATATAGTTAAATGTCATACATTTTTCTTAGCTTTTTTCTTTTTTTTTTTTTTTTAAGAAAAACCTTGGAGTAGGAATTACTGTATTTAATGAGTCATCGTTTTGTTTGTTCTAGGTAGGCATTTTATTTGTTATTCTGTCAGGAAGTCTAGGCCAAACTGACCTGGAAGGATTAATACCAGTGGAAAGGAAGAAAATGTGTTCACTTATTCCATATTTATTTGTGACCATTAGAGATTCCTTTTATATAGAATATGTATTAAATATAGCAAGAGAGAAAACAGATTTTTAAAACTGCTTCAATACTGAGCGTGCAAAACAAGGACTAGGTTAAACAGATGTGGATTTGTTGGCTAGCAACAATGTAAACACTTTTGTCCAGAAGAAGAGTTCAGGTTTACAATTGTATGTAATTTTCATTGACTGTAATAAACTCAAAGCAGCAAATGGTAGTTTAGAATTTTTTTAAACCCTTAAAAACAACTGTTTTCATAGCATAATTCTGATACTTGAAAACCTTGTTTTCCTTAAGTCTATTTATATGAAAGCAAAGTAATTTACTACCTAATTTTAAAAAACTATTAAAATTTAAAAGTAGCATACAGATATATTAAAAAAATTCAAACAATACAAATTGGTTTACAATACAAGTTAAGTCTTATTACTCCTGTTCTAGACCTGTACCCCACTGGCAACCACTATTGACAGTTTTTTGTGTGTCCTCTTAGAGATAGTCCATGCAAATACAAGCATACTTCTCTGTGTAGTCTTCCCTCCCTCCCGCTTTCTCCTCACTGTTTGTTGGCAGGTACTATTCTGTATTTATTTATTTTTAACCTTAATTTATCATGGATGTCATGCAACTCTAACACACATAGCTACCTCATTCTGTTTCATGGCTATACAGTATTTCATTGTATGAATATACATCATTTATTTAGTTTCTGTTGGTGGACCTTTAGATCATATCTGGTACTTTGTAATATAAACAATCCTGCTGTGAACATTCTTGAACAAAAATGTGTCTTTGCACACTTGTGTGAGAAGAGCTGTAGTATAAATACCTGTATTTGGAATTGCTGAATCAAAGTGAATATGCATTGGTAATTGTGATAGTGTCTGATTGCCTTTCAGAAAGGTTAAACCACACAATTATGGGACACTATGTAGTGCATACTTACTAAAGATAGTATGATCTTTTTGAAAAAGAAAAAAGGGTTTTTGTAAAAATGATACGAGATCATTGTGGTTTTCTGAAATTGTTTTTAAGGGAAAGTATGAAAATCTCACAAAATGCCAGTACTCAGAGTTAATCCTTCCAAAGATATTTCTGAATTTTGCATACAAATATATATGCAATTTTATTTTATATGCTGTTCTATAACCTGTTTTTTAGCTTAATGTTATCTTTAATGTTATTAATTATAGCTCTTTAATTTCAATAGCTGCATACTCTTCTACTAATGGAGTTTTATGTTGCTTCCAGTTTTTCTTTATGATAAAAAATGTTTCTGTAAACATTCCTTGTTATAAATTTTTTTACTTGTTCCTGATTATCTTTAGAGGTAGGTTTGTTGGGTCAGAGACAGCATGGCTCTTTTCTTTTAAACAATCATCTTTTGAAGTATGCGTAAGAGAACAAATTACTGCTGAACTGTTGGTATTGGGAGTGCTTTGAAATCATAACTAGAAGTGGAAGGGTTAAAATGTATGGCTGCTTGTTTAGGCTTGTTGGATTTTTTGTTTTTTTGTTTAGGTTTTCTATTCATCAGTTTAATCATGTGCAGATTATTGATAAACTCATATATTTAAGCTAAATTGGGGTATGTTTTAAACTCTTACGTCATTGGACAGATGAGTGCTGGTACTATTGCCCTTATGTTTTTCAAAGCTGCTTTATATGCTTTTGGATATAGATTATATGAAAAAACTATAATATAAATAGCTCATATTTTGTCAGCATTTTTCCCTAATAAACTGTGAACAATATTTAACTTGATTACCTTTGAACTCTTTCGGAAGAATGTTCCTTTTATCATCACCATCATCTTGCAGCCTTGTACGTGAGGGTGTGTATGCTCCCACTTTCAGCCAAATGGTCTGCTAATTCTAAGTCATTTTTTCCCCAGTGTCAATATCTAGTATATATTCCTTTTTTAAAAAAAATACACAAATACATATAACATAAGAAAACCATTTCATACTAAAAGTTGTTTTCAGATAACCTCAATTTCATAACATAGATTTTATCACTTTGTGTGCAATACTTTTACCTTTTCATGGTGCCTTTTAATTTCAACAGTGATTGTTCATGAATGTTGGGGTCAGATTAAAACACACATGCACCTTCACCTACTCTGATCCTAAAGCTTCAAATCTGTGATAATCATTCTGTTATTTATTCTGGATTTTTTAATGAGTTAATGGTAATTAAAAAAGCAGGAACCAATTGAAACTGAGGCAGGGATACTGGAGAAGAATCTTACATAGCAGCAAGGAAGGATTTTTCCCACATTTTTAGCACCATCCAAAAAGTGGAAAAGACCAATAAGAGTAGGGATAAAATGGAATAATTTCTTAAGACATTTTAATTTGTCATCCGTAGTTGTGAGGAAAGAAAATGCCAATAGATTGTGTTTAGTCTGCTTAAATATAAAATGCATGTGACTTCTACATTCCATTACTTTTTAACAAGCAGTTGATATTTGAATATATTATTTAACCTCTTTTCATTACTTTTTAACAGGCTGTTGGCATTTGAACATGTTTTAACCTAAGGTGGAATTCATTAATTGAGAGAGCATTTGTTGAGTCCCTCAGTGTGCCAGGCTGTTAGACTTAGGATATACAAAGATGAGTAAAACAAGATATCCAGTCCTTGATTCCCTGCTCTTGAGGAGCTCATGGTTTGATTGAAGAGACAGGTTCATAAGCAGATACTTAAACTACAATATGGTAAGTGCAACAGTAGTGCTTTCTTCTATTAGATGTTTGGAAATACATAAAGTATAGTCCATGTTTATTTGGATAAACCTCAACAACTACCTGAGAGATCGATGGGTTTCTTCTTTCCCCATGGTATTCCAAAAGGGGAGAAAATCTTTGAGGTATTTAGGAATACCTCTTCAGTTTAACACAACACTTGATTTTTGAGACAGTGGTTCCTATTTAAAATGATAGCTTTCAAACCAGAAGTGATGAGATAAGCTCCCCTCTGAGCTATCACAGTGATCTCAGTGCTTCATGTGTAGTCATCTTTGGCTTTCTTTGTTTTTTTCGTTTGTTTGACTTTGAGTTGTTTTTGTTCTTGCTTGGACTCAAAATGGACTTCGTAGATCCAAGGTGAAGTTACTGAAAAGCCCTTCAATTCTGCTTTTACACCCTAACTGATGGGGAATTGAGCAGCTGAAAGTGCTTGATTCAATACTACAGACCAATAGAACAGCTTTGGATTGGGATTAGGAGACTGGTCATAGCAGATACTCTGTCCTCATTCATGGGTCAATCATTTTAGACACCCAGGGTGATGAAGGTATTAGGTTGGTGCAAAAGTAATTGTGGTTTCAGCCTGAATTTTAAATCATAACTAGATTCAAACACATCTTTATTAATCGAAATAGGAACCATTACAACCAACACATTTTTGCCAATGAGAAATAAGTTTGTTTATTCCTGTAGCGTAAAAATCCAAGCCTTGGAATTCCACACACTCTGGGAAAGCATTTTCTGCATCCTGCTGGTTGTGGAAGCGTTTTCCCTGCAAAAAATTGTGCAAATGCTTGAAGAAGTGGTAGTCGGTTGGCGAGAAGTCAGGTTAATATGGTGGATGAGGCAAAACTTCGTAGCCCAATTCATTCAACTTTTGAAGTATTGGTTGTGCGATATGTGGTCAGGTATTGTGGAGAATTGGGCCCTTTCTGTTGACCAATGCTGGCTGCAGGAGTTGCAGTTTTCAGTGCATCTCATGGATTTGCTGAGCATACTTCTCAAATATAATGGTTTCACTGTGATTCAGAAAGCTGTAGTGGATAAGACTGGCAGCAGACCACCAAACAGTGACCATGACCTTTTTGTGGTGTAAGTTTCTCTTTGGGAAGTGCTTTGGAGCTTCTTCGCTGTCCAGCTACTGAGCTGGTTGTCGCCAGTTGTCGTACAAAGTCCACTTTTCATCGCACATCACAATCTGATCAAGAGATGGTTTGATATTGTTGGGTACAATAAGAGAAGGTGACACTTCAAAATGGTGATTTTTTTTGATATGTGCTCAGTTCATGAGGCACCCACTTATTGAGCTTTTTCACCTTTCTGATTTGCTTCAAATGCCGAATGACCATAGAATGGTTGACCTTGAGTTCTTTGGCAACTTCTCACGTAGTTGTAAGAGGATCAGCTTTGATGATTGCTCTCAGTTGGTTGTCATCAACTTCCAAAGGCCAGCCACTGCGCTCCTCATCTTCAAGGCTCTCGTCTCCTTTGCAAAACTTCTTGAACCACCACTGCACTGTACGTTCGTTAGCAGTTCCTGGGCCAAATGTGTTGTTGATGTTGTAAATTGTCTCTGCTGCTTTATGACCCATTTTGAACTCAAATAAGAAAATTTCTCAAATTTGCTTTTTGTCTAACATCATTTTCATGGTCTAAAATACAAAATAAACAGCAAGTAATAGGTCATTAGCAAAAAAACATAAAGCGAGAAATGCGCGTTAAAATGATGTATAACATAACTACATTTAAGAATGTATTCCAATAGCAAATGGCAAATTTCAACAATGCTAAAACCGCAATTGCTTTTGCACCAACCTAATAAATTGATAATAAGATAATGCACACTTTCTGTGGGAAAGGCAATGTGTTTCACATTTTGGAGGCTATGAGAAGATACGGGGCATCACATTTGTTAACGGTAAATAATCTATGCCATAGGATTTTAGAGTGTATTGACTAGGAACGCTTCATGGAGAAAGCAGAATTTAAATAGCCTTGAAAGGATTGCTGGAGTTTAGATCTGCAGAAAGATTTTGATACAGTTTTGCAGGCTTAGGACATGGAATAAGGAAAGGCACATTGAGGAATACGCTTGGAGGGTCCAGGAATTGGAAAGTAGGCATATTTGGACCAAAGGGCACCCAGGGCTAGATTTATAAGGGACTTTGAATTCTCAGTAAGGGAATTTGATTTTATTCTTAATGCAGCAGTAAGCCAGTGAAAGTTTTTCAGCAGAATAACTAGAATTTTTTGTAGAGAAACTCATCTAACTGTATTCTACTGCACAGCGAGTCTTTGAGGCTAGAGACCTGGTGTTTTTATCCCATGCATTAGGAAGAGTATCTGGCCTATCCTGGGCATTTGGTAACTGAGCTTGTTGAATGAATTTGTTGGATTTTAGAGAGGAAAGTGTAAGCTTCTTGATGGCAAACACTGTGTTTCTGTAGGGAAATATATATATACATGAAAACTTGAAGTGACAAAGTCAGACAGTAATTGTCAAAAATGAGTAGTACAGGTAGAACTCTGCAGGCGTTCAGAAAAGGGAGAAATCCACGTAGGCATGTGACAGATACAGCTAGTATTAAAAGGGTTTGACAGAGCTAGTCAGGTGGTTTATTTGCTTTTTATTATGGCAATTTTTTGTTTTTTTTTATTTCAGCATATTATGGGGGTACAGATGTTTAGGTTACACATGTTGCCCTTGCCCCCCTCCCCCCCATTATGGCAATTTTTTAACTTAATGGAGAGAATACGTTGAAACTGTGTACTTTTCACCTTAGTTCAACAATTACCCATTTGCCAAAGTTTTTAAAAAAAGTTTCTCTACCCTCCTGTTGTTTTCTGTAATAGTTTAAAGCAAACCCAAGGCATTATATTATTTCTGTTACATAATACAGACATTTTAGAGTATAGATGTATTTTAGTCAAGGAAATGTTTTTTAAAAAATCTTATTTAATATTTTTTCTCCACTGTAAACACGTAAGAATCTGAAATATAAAAACCCCCCGTCAATTAAAAACTCATGGTATTCAGATAATAGGCTAAGATAATGATTGTTGTCATGGTAGACTGACTATTTTAGTGTACTTTAGTATTATTTGAGAGTGTTGGAAGCTGAAATTCTCTTTTCCTTCTTGACTTTGAAAGCTCTTCTCAGCCGTTGGTTGCCTCAACACACCTATTGCAGAGAAAAGTAAAAGGGGGAAGGAAGGGACTTAAAATTTTATTCTACTCTGTAACATATCTGTATTTACTTTGATTTAATAATAATGTGTAACTTATTTGTTAAATTCCCTAACATTTTAATCCCGTATCATCAAGTTGTCCCTGCAAGTTGTTCCATATTCATTCTTTTTCCTCCTGTATCCCGTGGTATACTTCTCTGTGTCCTCAGAGAGACTTGATATCCTCGTTGGATAAACTAAGCTGTAGATACGGTGTAAATTGAGTTCAGTAGGGAAATATCCATGTGGTCCTCTGTCCTTGGAAATTGGATTTTAAACTGAGAATGCTCACAGAATTGAATGGAGGTTGGTGAAATGAGTAGATCTTGAGCACTACTGCTATTTTAGAGTTGTTAGTGGCAGCAACATGAATTTAAGACAGAAATTTTGCTTACTGATCTTTGAGTATATGTGGTTCCCTCACTGCATTCATCTTTATCAGATTTTCATAGATTGATTAATTAAATTTGTTTAAAATTCAGGAAGCCCTTGACATTCTAGAAATTTATGCTATTGAGGCATCAGGAATATGTGATGGAAGATAAAAGTGGAAGAGGTAGGCAGAGGCTCAGATAAAGAAGTCAGACATGCAAATCTGACAAAAACATCTTTCTTCCTCTTTTTATTCACTCCCTTTGGGAAGAGATGTGATTAAACAGGGCATCTGTGAACTAGAATTGCCAGGAAAGGAATTGTAATGTTCAAGCTTCAGTCTTTAGATGAGCTTTTTACACACATTGTTTTTACTGTTCCTCTTTTATTAATAGCTCCACTGTTCTTAGCCTTTAAAATTCTACTTGACATCAAGACCCATTTCAAAAGCAATTCCTGATCTCCCTCAAGTTATAAGAATTCATCTTACTTCTGTGGATACAGATATTTTTTAGGGTTAAACTTAATGGTGAGCTCAAGGACCTGTATTGTTAAATTTCTGTATGTTCCTAGCTCAGTGCCTTATACAAAGAATTAATGAAGGAGGGCACATAGTAGTCTTGGCACTATTTATCTCTCTTTTTTGTGGACTTAGCTCAGCCCCATCCACAAAACTGAGGAAGAATGGATTGATACCAAGCATAGTAGGCTGAAGAAGAGGGATGAGAATTGTTTTTTGTATGTTTCCAGACAAAGCTATCAGAATAAAAGACCCTTTGATTTCTGATTCTATCAGTCAAAACTTTTACCAAAAATATAGTATTTTGATTTTAATTGGATTTTTAAAAAGCTTTACTGAGATTTAGTTCACATACCATTCACCCATTTAAAGTGTTCAATTTAGTGGTTTTTTAGTTTGTTTTCAGAATTGTGCAATCTTACAACAATCTTTTTGTCACTCCCCCAAAACTGCATGTCTATTAAGTCATCCCCTCCAATCCCCACCCCACACCCACAACTACTCTGGTCGTAGGCAACCACTGATCTCCTTTCTGACTCTATAAATTTGCCTATTCTAAACATTCTATGTAAATGAAATCATATATGTGGTCTTCTGTGACTTCTTTCACTTAACATAATGTTTTCAAAATTCATCCATTTTGTAGTATGTATCAGTACTTTCTTTTTATTGCTGAACAATGTTCCATTGTATAGATATACCACTTTTATCCATTCAGCAGGTGATGAGAATCTGGGTTGTTTCTACTTTTTAGCTGTTACAAGTAATTCTGCTATGAACATCCATGTACAATTTCTTCTGTGGATGTATGCTTTTATTCCTCTCAGGTATATATATATACAAGAGTGGAATTGTTGGGTCATATGGTAGCTCTATATTTAACCTTTTGAGGAATAGCCAAACTGTTTTCCAAAGCTGCTTTATTAGTTTACATTCCTATCAGCAATGTATGAGGGCTCCAATTTCTTTACATCCTCTCCAACACTTGTGATTACCCTTCTTTTTTAATATAGCCATTTTAGGAAATATGAAGTGCTGTCTTACTGTGATTTTGATTTATATTTCTCCAGTGGCTAATGATGTTGAGCATCTTTTCAGGTGCTTAATTCACGTGGTTATTGACCATTTGATATCTTCTGTGGAGAAGTGTTTTCACTTCCTTTTCACATCTTTTAATTGGATTATTTATCTTTTTATTACTCAGCGCGAGAGTTGTTTATATATTCCAAATATAATTCTTTTATCAGATGTGTGATTTGCAAATATTTTCTCCCATTCTGTAGATGGTTTTTTCACTTTTTTGATGGTATCGTTTATAGCAATTTTGATTTTTGTTTTACAAACTGATTTTTTAAAAATTTGAGTGTGGATCACTTATGTAATATTGGACTTAAACAGGAAATTATTCTCAACAGTTGGTTGCAGGGTTTACTGATACTGTTTACTACAAAGGAACTTTTCCATGGATGAAACTGTATAATCTAGTTGTAAAACAAACCCTATTCCTGCTTCAGCTTATATTTAAATTTAGAGTAAATAGGAATGATGAAATTTGATTTCAGTATGCCGTATGGTATAAAGCAGGGCTGTGACCTAGCCCTCTTTTTTTTTTTTTTTCCGCCCAAACAGAGGAGTCTCTTTTGCCCTGGGTAGAGCACAGTGGCATCATCATAGCTCACTGCAACCTCAAACTCCTGGGTTCAAGGGATCTTCTTGCCTTAGCTTCCCGAGTAGCTGAGAATACAGGTGTGCACCACAACAGTTGGCTAATTTTTCTGTTTGTAGTAGAGACAGGGTCTTACTCTTGTTCAGGCTGGTCTTGAACTCCTGAGCTTGAGCAATCCTCCAGCCTCGGCCTCCCAGAATGCTAGGATTACAGGCATGAGCCACCAGGCTTGGCCCTAGCCCTCCTTTTAAATTTATATTCGTATGACTTGATATATTTATTAGATGTGTTAGTTATGTAACAGATGTTTATGTGGCAAACAAGAAAATAAGAAAATAAGATTCCTCCTCTATTTCCCTGCTACTCAAAACATCACTTGGACGCACCCCAAATCAGCTGAGTCAAAATCTGCATTTTGTGAGCTAGGATGATGCCACTGCACTCTAGCTGGAGTCACAGAGCAAGACTCTGTCTCAAAAAATAAATAAATAAAGTTTTAAAAAGCTGCATTTTACTATGATCCTCTGGTGATTTTGTATGTTGAAGTTCGAGGAGCACAGCTTTATTTGAATTACTCTAAACACACACGCACATGCACAAACACACCACCACCACCACCGCCCCCCAAGCTTGACCTGTGTGAGGAATTTCCGAACAGCAGAACCTTTTGAATTGTTACTGCTAGAAAATGCGATTTTAAATTATAGATATTTTGTATCTGTTAAATATTTTATAGTCCTTAAAAGGACATTTTTATTTTGTTAAAAAGATCAGCAAATTCTGTCTACTGCATGGGGGTGGTTTAGAAACTGACTTAATCTTGATCCAGTGAGTCTTAGTAATCTTACCCAAATTGAGATACTTATATGCTGTATTGAAGTTCTTTTATGGTTTAGGTGGTTGATTGGTAACAATAACTTACCCTTATTTATTGTTAAAACAAACTCAAAACATCTGTTGAACTCAGAGAATTCTTAGGCTTCAAACTAGTTCTTACCCAAATACTGGTACGTTTTTGGGTTACTTATTTTGAGAAAAATATTGACCCCATTGTTAGCCATCTAAACTTCACAGTTCAGCATGAATTTTTATCTCTTACGTGCCTGCTATCAAAGGATTACAGTTGTCTTTAAAATAAATGGTGGTGAAGATTGTCACTTCAGATAATTCTTGAGAAATACTACCATGCTTTAATGCATGAGCATATCCCATAGTTTCCTGCCCTTAATATCTGTCCCAGAAGCCTCCCAAAGAGTATGGCACTTTTTATTCTTGCAGATTTTCTTAGCACTGTTTCTGTGTTAAATTATGTAGTTGAATATTAATGTATTTGGATTGTACTTTTAGCTTCCTACAGAAATGCTTTAACTGAATTAATACTTAATGTTGTACCATTAGCTTGATTTCTAAGAATTGTCCATTTAACAGACATATCTTTTGAGAAATGATAAATATTTTCCATTATGAATTCAGTGCCAGAAAATTTTTTCTCCAAATGAACTTTTTCTTAATCAGGCATTGAGAATTGTATAGTACAATGTGTTTTTTTCCTTCTTTTCCTTTAGCTAAAAGTAAATTCATTAAATTTCAAAGCTAAATAGCCTTAATTTAATTTAAGTTGCCCGGTAGTATTTATTTTTGAACTTTATGTTCTGTTTTTTATTGCCTTTTTCACTCTGAGAAGAAGATGATGTGAGATGCAAAAATATTTTGGAAGTGCAATCATTGTATCATGGGAATGTTTTTGGAGACGCAAAATCTTCTGGTAGTGTAATCATTGTATTATGGGAATGTTTTTAAATGACATATAACCCAGGAAAAATGCCCTGAGCTGAATCTATAGTACTTGGCATATATTGTCATGTACCAAAAGTTTAAATCAATGATTTTACCTAGCAAAAATTAAATATGATTTTAATGGTCTTTAACATATAACTTAGCACAGACTAGTCAGAAGACCACAATAACTCACTTTAAATTTGGCTTGTTATAATAATTTTTTATAAGAAATTACATTAAGTATAGCATCTCTAACACTCTTGAATGAAAAAACTGATAGAGCAAAATACAGTAAATATACATAGAAAGTCAGACTAATCTCAGAAATGGAAACATATATAGACATGTCCTAAAAGAAAATAAAATTTGTAAACAAACATGGTAAGATTTTCAGTTTACCTAGGAATAGAGGTAATGCAAATTGAAAAATTAATTTCAGTCCTAGAAAGAATACTATTAAAATGAAACTTTAAAAAAAATTTATAATCCCTTTGGAAGTGAATCAAAGATATATATGAAGCCATTATACATTTGTGATTCTATTTTAAGCTAAACAACTTTTTCGTCATTTGTTTATCGAAGTATAATTTACATACAATAAAATCCATCCTTTTAGTATATATAGTTCTGTAATTTTTGACTCACATGTATTGCTCCTTTATTAAGGTCAGAACAAAAACTTTCTTAATGCCCTTTTGCAGTAAACTCCTCTCCCAGCCCCTGGCAATCACTGTTATCTGTCCTTACAGTTTTTTCGGTATTACTTTTAATAGTGACAATTATGAAGCAACACAGCAGATACCCATCAACAGGGAAATGTTTAAGTAAATTATGGCATGCCCCTTTACTTGAACTTTCACCATAAAACCATTAAGTAGGGTTATGTAGTATCTACGTAGTTTCTAGAGACTGTGTAGACTATGTAGTAATATAACAAAATGCCCAAGATGCAGGTGAAAAGCAGCAATCAGTTGTATATGTACTGATTACAACTTTGCCAAAACATACCATATAAAAAGACTTGGAGAGTGACACAAAAATTATAGTTGCTTTAAAATTATGCTTTTTTTAAAGTCTCTGTTTTCCAAACTTTAAGTAATGCTCCAGTCTGTAATTCAAAAACTTATCTTTAGGGCCTTACAGGGCATGAAAGTATAGTGGTTATGTACTTAACCTGTTAGAGTAATTTAAAAGATCTCCATCTAAGATTTTACTTACTGAACTTCTCTCCTCAGAAGCTAAGTTTGAATTACTTCTTGTGACATCAAATATAAAAAATTTAGAATCTACCTTAGCTTTAGCAGTGCTATTTGCTTCTGGGATATAAAAGAAATATAGGATCTGTATGCTTTAAGAATAGACAAGTTGAGTTAAGAAAACCTATTTGTGAAGCGGTAACATCATACTATTGTAAGGTATTGTATTGTAATAATAGATGTTATATGAGTACCTGCCAGGATGAGTGATATATTTATTTACAAAGCATTCTTAAAATGACAAAATTGTTATGATATAACCAAGAAGGCCTCTTTGAGCAGCTGAAATTTCTGGTGAAACTTGAAGGACAAGAAGTTAAAATGGTAAAGAAGAAAGAGTGCATTATAGGAAAATTAAGAACAGAGGCATGGCTGTTCCTGGTGCCATGAAAAGTACTTAGGATGGAATAATGTGAAGCATAAGCAGAATCTCTGCCTTATTGATAACGTCTTTTTGGTTAGAGCAGGGTGTTGGTAAACTATGGGGGGGGGGGGTGTCACATCTGGCCCACCCTCTTGTCAGTACTGCCTGAGAGTTAAGAAATGGTTTTGACATTTTTTAAAGGTTGGGGGAAAAAAAAATCAAAAGAAAAATTTCATGACATGTGAACATTACATAAAAATCAAATTTCAGAGTTCATAAGTAAACTTGTGTTGGAAAACAGCCATGTCCATTAACTTAACATATTTCCTATGGATACTTTTGTGCTCCTTGGCAGAGTTTAGTGGTTAGAACAGAGACCTTATGGCCTGCAAAACCTAAAATATTATTTGGCCTTTTACAGAAAAAGTTTGCCAACCCCGGGTTAGATTCACAATGAACCGTTCATACCGGAGATAATAAGAAATGAGCCTGAGGAGGTGGGGTAGGAAATGTTTCTTTGTTTTAAAATCCATATTCTGTAGTACCCAAGATTAAGCTTTATTTCACATAATGTGCTTTCTAAAACTATAGATTTTTTTGTCATTGTCCTCCCCTCCACACAAATAGTGCTTTGAGAATCAATGCTGTAGAATTTTGAAAGCCATCTCAAAGATTTTATACTGTTTCCTTAGGAAACATGAAGGCTTTTGAGTTGGAATGTAATGTGATTAGTTGAAGTTTCATTATGAGGTTTGGTGTATATTAGATATAACTTACTCACTGGAGTTTAGTATGACTGGCACTTCATATATGACCTCAGAAATGAACAGTACACTGAAATGGCATTTGGAAGATACAGGTTTATGTTTTACCACTAATTTCTCTCTATTTTCTATTTGTATGTAGAATAAGTTTATCTTCTCTGTCTTGCATAGTTATTAATATATAAAATTAAAAGGGGGCAACAGTTAAATAAAATTCAGGAAAATAAAAAATTCTCCATGAGCATATTTATACCTTTTCATTAATTTCTGCTTTTTATTATTTGCTTCTACTTTTTCTGAGTTTAATTTACTGTGTTTCCCGCTGACTTCTTAAGATGGAAACTTAGCTCTATTGTGAAGCCTTTCTTCTGTTCTAATATGTACATTTAAGACTGGGTGTTATTCTTTAAGCATAGTTTTAGCCATATCGCAAAAGATTTGTTATTTAATGTTTTTATTGTCACCTAGTTAAAAATGTTTTCTAATTTCCATTGCACTTTTCTCTTTGACCTATGAATTATTTAGAAGTGAATTTTTAAATTTCAAATATACAGATTTTTCTGCTTATCTTTTTGTTTTTGATATCTAACTTCATTGTATTGTGGACTTAGAACATACTCAGTGATTTCAGTTCTTGACATTTGTTGAGACTTGCTTTATGGCCCAGAATATGATCAATATTTGTATATGCTGCATATATCCTTGTGAAAAAAATGGTTTTCTATGGTCATTGAGTTTTTTATATATGCCAGTTAAATCAAGTTTGTTAATTGTTTTCAAATCTTTGCTCTTGCAGTTTTGTTCTTCTAAACTGAGAATGGTGTGTTCAGATGTAATATATTTGTGGGTTTGTCAGAATTTCCTTGTAGTTCTATTGATTTTTGCTTTATATATCTTAAATCTGTGTTATTAAGTGAAAACAAATATAGAATATATCTTTGTGTTTTGAATTTTATATCATTATAAAATGTTTCCCTTTAAACATGCATTTTAAAGTCTACTTTGATATTTTAACATGAGGTTTCTTATATTTAATTTTGGTATAAGGTATAGTTTTCCACCTTCTCACTTCCAAAGCTCTATCCTTATGTTTAAGGTGTGTCTCTTGTAAGCAAAGCAGTGTGGCTTGAGTTTTCTGTTTGTATATTCAGTCTGACAGTTTTTTCTTTTAATGGAACCATATAGTTCTTTTATATTTAATGTAATTTCTGATATTTAGATTTTTAATCTAGCTACCTTTTTAATTTTTATTTATCCTGTTTTGTCTTCCTTTGTCTTTCCTATTTTGCCTTCTTTCATTTTTTTCTCCGTGTTAATGTAGTAGTTATGTGTGCATACCTTCTAACTATTTTAGTGGTTATCCTAGATGGTACGTACTACTTTGAATTACCAAGGCTAACATAAATTTCTAATTTTATGTCTTTTCAACAATGCAGAGATCTTAGGACACTTTAACTCCAGCAGTTACCCTGCTTACTTTTATGCTATTGCTGTCAAGTATTTTACTGCTATATACACACACACACACACACACACACACACACACACGTATGTATATCCCAAGCCTTACAAGACATTAATATTTTTAAAGTCAGTATTAATTTAGATTTACCCACAAATTTACTGGGTTTTGTTGATGTTTATGCCCACATCTCTAAGCTTCTATGTGGCTCATCTTTCTTCTGCCTAAAGAACACCCGAGTCTGCTGGTAATCAATCTTTAGTTTTTCCTTCTTCTTTTCTTTCTCACTTGAAATGGTCTTTAATTTTCACATTTACTCATGATGTTGATATAGAATTCTCAGCTGAGAATAATTTTCCTTAGTGTTTTTAAATACTGTTTCATGTTTCCTGGCTTTTACTGTTCCTAGTGAGAACTTTGCTATCAGTTTGATTGTTGCTTTTTTGCTGGTAATTTCTACGCATTATCTGGTTTTAAGATTTTTCTCTTTGTCCTTAGTTCTCAGCAGTTTTGCCGTTGTGCACCTCAGTGTGTTTTTCTTTTTATTTATCCTTCTTGGAGTTTGTAAAACTTATTAAATTTGTAGTTTACACTTTAATCAGCATCTGAAAGTTCTCATTAAATATTGCTTTTGCCCCATTTTCTTTCTCAAGAATTCTGGTTTTGAGTATGTTAACCTTTCTCACATTGTTCCTTCTGCTTTTTCATCTTTTTACTACTCCATGCTTCTTTCTGTATATTTTCATCTGACCTGTCTTCTAGTTCACTAATTCTCTATTCAGCTGTGTGTAAATCTGCCTTTAA
>NW_012152174.1:4107489-4147510 GCF_000956105.1 Propithecus coquereli | reverse complement strand
AGAATGCCATCTAAGCTTTCTCTTTCTATTCAGATTTCTCTTTACTTATATTGCCTATTTCTTAGAAAAAGTGAGAGTAGTAGAGGTTGTCAATTCAATAGAGTTTTTAAAATATACTCAGTGGTAGTCATGTTTAATTGAAATTATTTTGAACAAATGAACATCAATAGTCAGAAGTTTTGGGCTCTCTCAGTGCTTGGTTACCTTACCTATTCCTAAAACATTTTATCAGATACTATTTCATTGTGGACTGCTGAAATCCTGAGTCAGAATAAACATATCCAGAGTATTTATGTAGTCCTTGTAGATATCATGGAAGACTTAAATTTGTGGAAAGATTTAATTTTTAATGTATAATAACTCCTGTTTTTTCTAATTTTACTTATAAAGTAGATTTATTATTTGAAGTATTCAGATTAAACCACTTTCTGATATACATGCTGTGTTGGGGGTCCACAAAGCCATCCTCATATTTAGGGGTAACTCACCACACAATTTTACTCATGGCTAATATTTATTACAGTAATGTAATAAGGACACACAGCTGGATCACAAGGGGGAAGAGCACAGGTAAGGTCTAGAGGAATCTGTGTGTAGGCGTTTGTATGCACTCTCCCTCTCATGAGGAATCACAGAGAGCACACTCTTCGCCAGCAATGAAAATACATGTGTGCCATGTTTCTGCCCATGGAAACCCATGAGAGACTCAGCGCTCAGGGTTTTTATTGGGAGCTAGTCATGTAGGCACCCTTTGCCTAGCACATATCCAAAATTTCAGACTCCCAGAAGGAAACCAGGTGTTCAGTATAAACTTCATTGTTGGTACGAACAGTTGAGGCACAGTGAGCCACTCTTAACATTTAGGAAAAGTTTTATATGAGTATAGAGAACTGACCAGACAAGTTCTCTAATGCCAGCCAAGGGTCAGCCTTTTGCAAGTAGGTCTTTCCAAGGATAGTAGTCTCAGCCTGCTATGTTAACTGTTTTCTGCAGACATGCCTAAAATGACTCACTGTCGAAATTATCTGCCTTGTTTATAAATATCAAAGGTCTGCATGATAATTTCTATTTTGATGATTAGTAAACTGTTTATCATTAAACTTAGCTAAAATACCTGGTATTTATAATATCTTAAGATGTTTCATACAGGCTTTTGCTAACGTGCCAATGCCTGTTGTCACTTTTAATCCATGTGTGGGAAGAAGAGGACAGTGTTAGAACATTTAGTACATCTAAAAGAATGTTTAAAAAATTAAATTACAATGGGAAATAATCCATTATGACAGGACACTTCAGATGTCTCTTTTTAAAGTTCATATTGAACCACCCACATATTTTTCAGATTTCAGTAGACTTGTTCTTCTTATGTGAGCTTTTTGGGGGAAGTACTTTGTTACCATTAATTTTGGCTAAAGCAGCTGAAGTTCACTTGGCACTCAGAAATAAATATTGAAAAAGAAATTTGTGACTACTATTAGAATCGAGTTGAGGAATCTTAGATATTAAAGACTAGATTCCTGTTTATAAATGTGGAAGCTGACCAGAAAGTTAAGTGACTGTCAGCACAACTGTGCTTAGCTGGTTACTTTTATTTCATCCATTTTTAGTCAGAATATGCACTTGAAAACATTAATGAAAATACCAAGAGGCTATGGATTAATTTTGAGTTTCATCTAGTAACTTTGGATATCTTTTCATACCTAATTTGGTCATGTCATTTATTCAACAAGTTTCTTCAGCCTTTGTTATGTATCAGACACTAATTTTAGGAGGTGGAGATAATTTTTTCCTCATTTGTAATCAAAGTATGTCCTACTTCAGGGTGGCTTGGAGCTGCCTGCTTTCTTTAGGTTCTAAAGTATATACACATACTACATTATATCCCGATCCCTGAAAGTGTATCTTTTTTTCTTCTCTTTAAGGTAATACTGCATTACATGATTGTGCAGAATCTGGAAGTTTGGACATCATGAAGATGCTTCTTATGTATTGTGCCAAGATGGAAAAGGATGGTTATGGAATGACTCCCCTTCTCTCAGCAAGTGTGACTGGTCACACAAATATTGTGGATTTTCTGACACACCATGCACAGACCAGCAAGACAGAACGTATCAATGCTCTAGAGCTTCTGGGAGCTACATTTGTAGACAAAAAAAGAGATCTCCTTGGGGCTTTGAAATACTGGAAAAAGGCAATGAACATGAGGTACAGTGACAGGACTAATATAATTAGTAAACCAGTACCGCAGACACTAATAATGGCTTATGATTATGCCAAGGAGGTAAACAGTGCAGAAGAGCTAGAAGGTCTCATTGCTGATCCTGATGAGATGAGAATGCAGGCACTATTAATTAGAGAGCGTATTCTTGGTCCTTCTCATCCTGATACCTCTTACTATATTAGATATAGGGGCGCTGTCTATGCAGACTCTGGCAATTTCAAACGATGCATCAACCTATGGAAGTATGCTTTGGATATGCAGCAAAATAATTTGGACCCTTTAAGCCCAATGACTGCCAGCAGCTTATTATCATTTGCAGAACTATTCTCTTTCATGCTACAGGATAGGGCTAAAGGCCTGCTGGGTACTACTGTTACGTTTGATGATCTTATGGGCATACTGTGCAAAAGCGTCCTTGAAATAGAACGAGCTATTAAACAAACTCAGTGTCCAGCTGACCCATTACAGTTAAATAAGGCCCTTTCCATCATCTTGCACTTAATTTGCTTGTTAGAAAAAGTTCCTTGTACTCTAGAACAGGACCATTTCAAAAAGCAGACTATATACAGATTTCTTAAGCTGCATCCGAGGGGAAAGAATAACTTCAGCCCTCTTCATCTGGCTGTGGACAAGAATACTACATGTGTAGGGCGGTACCCTGTTTGTAAATTTCCATCTCTGCAAGTTACTGCGATACTGATAGAATGTGGTGCTGATGTGAACGTCAGAGACTCCGATGACAACAGTCCCCTACATATCGCTGCTCTGAACAACCATCCAGATATCATGAATCTCCTTATTAAATCAGGTGCACATTTCGATGCCACAAACTTGCACAAACAAACTGCTAGTGACTTGCTGGACGAGAAGGAAATAGCTAAAAATTTGATCCAGCCCATAAATCATACCACATTGCAGTGTCTTGCTGCTCGTGTCATAGTGAATCATAGAATATATTATAAAGGGCATATCCCAGAAAAGCTAGAGACCTTTGTTTCACTTCATAGATGATAATTTGACTGTATTTTAGCACTGTTAAAGCACGACTTGGTAACAGTTGTTTCATAAATGAGCACTGTTGTGGTAACACCAGCATCCATTTAGCTTGATATCATCGTGCTCTCATTGGCTAAAGCATTGTAAGCATCAAATTTACAAGTTTGGTTTCCCAGTATTTAATATAAATATACCATATAATATATTGTTTGTGAATTACTGAAAAACGTAATGTCATATTCAGATTTCTAAAATTGTCTGCCAAAGGCTTATTCATTCTGGTTTTGTTTGCTGTTGGGTGTTTGGAACAGAGTTAACCATTTTTCGGTGGTGTCTTTATACTTTACTGGTTTGTGAATTTTATATAATTGAAGGTCTTTTTTTCCTGCTTCTTCCTTCTCTTCTTCAAGTTTCTCCCCAGTTTCCATTTTATTGTTTTTCCTAACCATTTCTATTACAATTTTTTCCCCTTATGGACCCATGCTAGATTGTACAAACTTTATGGACTTATTACCATTTGCAGTTACCATAAGTGCTTTATCTTCTCTATGCACCGGCTTAAACTTGACTGTTGTATGTTAGCATATTTTCTATGCAGCAATTGGTCAACTTCAACTCAAAACACTGTTTTCTTAAGTTTGTTACAAAGTTCATTTTACAGAAGTACTCTTACAGCATGACAATTTTTAGAGCTATAGGTTAGCTATCTTAGCTCAAGCTTTTTGGTTTGTTTTTTTTCTTCACGTTAGAGGTTTCTTTTCTCTAATCCACTGAAATTATTGTGTGCTAAATTTGGGAAACAAATCTATTCTAACTCATTAACCCAGTTGAAATTTAGGTCTGTCATCTTAATATATCATGCAGTAAAAGGAAGAATCGTTCTAAAGTGACCCACCTTTCATGCTGCTCCAGCGTTGTCCTGCTTGTGCTGATGGTGTGACTAGGTGTAGAGAATTTGCTTAAATTTAACCTCAAAGTTTATCACACAGCTTAACAAGTCACATTGAAATATTCAGTAATTGAACTGCAAATCACTTTTAGTTACAAAAAGAGCTAAAGCATGTCAGTGGCATGATGCTTGCCAAGCCAGATCTAGGCATCTAGGATAATTAAGGTATTTTAGTATGCAATTTACTGCCATAGTATCAAAGGTCAATAACAGTGTTCTTTCTTTCTTCAAGCTTATGTATACCTTTAAAAATAACTTGCATGAATTACTTTGGTCTCAATTATTTGTTACCCTAGTTAAACACAAAAGGTTGCAGTGCTTCCTGTTCCCTTACTGAAAGTTAGCTTTTCTTTTCTTTGTTCTCTTCTCTTCTCTCCTCTCTTCTCTTCTTCTTCTTCTTCTTCTCTTCTCTTCTCTTCTCTTCTCTTCTCTTCTCTTCTCTTCACAGATTTGCTAATGCCACAGAAAGGGCTCTTTTAACTTAAGAAAAGATAAATGAAAAGTACTTACTAAAAAAGATTCAGGTAATTATCATTCAGCACTTTATTGTAATTCAGAATAAAATTTATGATGGCATATTTGCCCTGCAAATGTCTTAATGAAATTGTTCTGAATAAAAAGCTCCTTATTGATTTGAGAAAAACTCAGTTTACCTGTGAGTTTAATGAACTGAATCACTCAGTTGGATTTTTGTGTTGACATTTTATTCTGAGGATTGATGTTATGCTATATTTAAGGAGTCATTATTGCAAACAGTCGCATTACGTTTATCATCATCTTTAGTCAGTAAAAAACTTGTAATAAGTAGTAAATAAAAAGAACATTAGACTTTTGGGTTAAAGAATTAAGGTTTAATTTTTAAAAAGATATTCTTACTCATTTTTACTAGGTTGTAAATTTAATTTCACCATTGAAAAAGGTGGATTCAATATAAATGGGCACTCTCCAGCCTTTTGATGAAGAAGTTTTACTCTCTCTTATTTACTGTGGGCAAATTTGATGAAATATTTGAACTGCCACATATATTAAGATACTTTGTGATTTAGACTGATATTCTAGAAATATCAAACATCAATATTTTGAAATCATCTGCCTCTAACCTTGTGGTATAAAAATTATATATGCATGAGCTATTTTTTTTAAAAAGGAAAATTTTACCAGTATAGTAAATCTACATTAGTTGATATCATAATTTTGAGGTAAAAGATGACAATTGGATTTTTAAGTGATTTACTATTTTCCCCTCCTTTTTGGGGGATGGGTGGGAGGGCTTACATGCTCTTAGAGTAAGGCATATCTCACACTGTTTTATAGGTGAACTTGAATTGTGCAACTCCAGTGTAAAATAAGGATTTCTTTAAATACCATTTTTCCACGACTGAAAAAAGATAACTTAGAACTCAGTCTTGATAACTAAAATGCCATTGGGATCTCTTGAAAAATCAGTTAGTTTAATATTTAATAGCTCAAAATTGTCCCTGATTTTATCTTAGGGGAACTTGGTTCATAAATGTGACCTCAGACACTTAACAGGCCTTTATCAGTAAGTATTCTCAAAATTGTTGTGAGACTGAATAAAATACTTAAATTTGTGTTATTTTTTAACTGCGGATGAGTACACTTAATACTTAATGAGATAATTATACTCATGTGAGTCAAACTAAACTGTACACTGTAGCTTGGTGGTGTTGACTGGAGTTAAGGTGTAAGTTTTGATTACTTTTCTACAAAAATGCCCTACTGGGGCCTGCTGAATTTTAGATGTTCCACTATTTTGATCATTTCTGTAAAAGAAATGGTCATCAGACTCAGATTAGGTACCAGTCTACTTTATGAAGACAAATGGATTATAGATTAAAAAGTAGTCATTTTTCTTATTCGTAAATCTGACAGGCATAAGCCCAAATCAACAAAGATAATTTGGTGCCCTTTATGAGTTTAAAGTTAAGTGATTGCTCACTTAAGGTTACTTAAGGTAAAGTGACTACCTTAATGTGTAATATTTTAGAGACCCCATCTACTGTGACTTGGGAAAATGCATTAAGTTATATTTGGAGAAGTAGCTCTTTAAAAGTCCTATCGCCCAGCAGAAACCTTAGCTGAATTTACAGGTATATAATCCTTGTAATTAATTTTCTTAGAATTCTGGGGGCTGAGTAAGATAACAACATATTCTTGTACACTGTAACAGCAGCATTATTGCTTGGAACTTTAACCATTTTAGGGTTAAATACTAAGGAAACAGATGAATTAGTCATTGTTTTCTTTTTTTCTTTTTTCCCTTTTTCCTTTTTTACCCTCATGTATCACTAAAAACTAGTTTGTCTCCCTTTTGTCAGTTCCCGTTGGGTATTTTTCAAAAGAAGTACTGTATTCAGATGCCAGCCAAGAAATTGTCACACAATGGAAAATGATACGCCACAACATTCATTGTAAGGTTTAATAAAATTAAATTTGCACCAAATGTAAGTGTTTTCTTATTAACTCTTAGAACTTGATTGGTATTAATATGAGTGATAGTGGATTCCTGTTTCAGAAAACACCTAATCGATAACTTATGGCCGGTTAGAACTTAAGAGATGGTATTTATTATTAATACCTCTATGTAAAAATGACTTATTTTTATTTTTCTAAATTTATTCTAAAAAATAATTTTATTCTAAATTTTTGTCTAGTAAAGACCGCAGAAACTAACTAAACTATGGGAAGACTTGTCAAATGCATAGGAGAAGGGCTGCCTTTAACTCTTGTTCTTGTTTTGTAATTGGTTTGGTATTTAAATATCAGACATATAAATATGTTACTATAAAGGTAAGTTTTATAAATTTATTTTTCATCACTTTTAAATTGTAAACTCTAAGTAGTCCTTGTTTTTTCCTTATATGTAAATTACCTAATACAAAAAGTTTTAATAGAGCCAGAAAATGCACTGGTCATAATTTCTAAACTCCAAGCATAAATTGAAATATCTGATTTTAATAGGTTTTCCCCTTTTGAATCATTAATATGCATTATCCACGACAAGTACAGGCTTTGTCATCCTTTTACAGGGCCCTTGTAAACATTTATTTACCCTCAGTTTTGTGGTTCTGTGGTTGTCCCCACTACCACCACCATTATTTAAAAGGAAATCTTACTGCATTTATAAGGAAAAGAACATTTTTAAGTATCTGAGCAAGAAAATGTCTTAGCATGTCCTCAAGGGACTCTATTTCTCCAAAAACTTTATTTCACCTTTTTCATCTCTACTTTTGGATAGAATGTTCTTCATTGACAAAGTTGGGGCTGTGGGAGTTAAGTGAAAGGATTGGTTCCTGGGTGCCATGTTACCTTATTGTATGTTTGTGGTAAAGGCTCTTTCATTTTATTTTTTGTATTTATCTTTTGGGGCAATGTCTCTGTTGTCCAGGCTGGAGTGCAGTGGCACCATTATAACTCACTGCAGCCTCAAACTCCTGGGCTGAAAAGATCGTCCTGCTTCTGCCTTTAGAGTACCTAGGACTGCAGTCATGGACCACCATGCCCAGCTAATTTTTTTTTTTATTTGTAGAGAGTCTTGCTATGTTGCCCAGGCTGGTCTTGAACTCCTGGCCTCAAGTGATACTCCCGCTTTAGCCTCCCAAAGTGTAGGATTAGAGATGTAAGCTACCATGCCCAGCAAAGCTCTTTTAAATAAGATTTTTTTTTTAAAAATTACAGCTTTATATAATTATGTTAATTTAGTTGATCTTCCTAATATATATATGTCTGATTTCAGAAGTGAAATAATAGAGTTCCCTGCCTTAAAAAAATTGAAAAGTTATACTTAACAAAGGAAATATATTTAAGACACATTCACATGGAGAAGGATTTGATGAATAGTAGTGCCACTAGTACAATTAGCAGGCTTATTAATCATTATATGTACTTTGGTGTGAATGGAGTGGTTTAAAGTATTTGATGTTATCAGCAAAAACAAAAATGGAAAGATTGATTCAGTCTATTATAGAAAAATTTTATTTATTAAAATTTTATTTATAAAATTTTCCAGTGATCAGTCTTGTGAATTCTACTTGATTTATTGTAGACATATTTGAGCTAATTATGTATTTTTTTCTTTTCCCAAAGACCAAATATAATTTTGTTAATGGCAGGCTTTCCCCTTTCTTTACATAATAGATAATCAGTATTAATTGATCCTAGGATTGGTATTTATTTTTAAAATGTTTTTGTCCTTATAATTGTCTTAGTAGATTATAAAGAATACTGTGATAATACATAGTTGTTCTAAAATTTAGTAAGTACCTTAATTTTTTTTAAGCAAAATGCATTTAATATATTCATCACATAGGTCCAAGTGGAGACAATTAAAAAACACAAACAGGACACAATTGACACCCAAGATACAGAAATCAAAGAAAGGACGAGCTAAGAAAAAATGAAAAGACAACACAGAGAAGCTGGACGGCCTGGGTCAAGGACACCTGCTTTGAGTAGGTTTCTTGCAGGTACCTAAAGGCTATGGGATATTTCCAGAATGTAGTAGCATTTGTGTTCAAAGCTTTGCCCATGTTGGCTTCTAACAAGCTCTGGATGGAGAGCAGGATGATCCTGACATACAGGGCGGTCCACTTGTTCTTCGGGACATCCAGGCAGATGTTACCTGGGTGGCCACTGTTGCAGTGGTGGTAGCCAGGTGTGAGAAACTTCCCTGCGAGCATGATGTAAGTATAGCCACTGGAGCACTCCAGGGAGAGCTTATACCTGAAGATTTTATATACTCTTGCCACTGCTCCTTGGATGATCCCTACCCATTTGGAAAGGTGGTCTGATTCAAGGAAGACAGGAATTCTTTTGTTGCCAAACATCATGAGGGTCATCAGCTTCATTGGTCACCTCTTGCCAAAGGAGTCCTGGGTGGTGCCCCACTGGGTCAGCTCCCTTACCAGCAGTGGTGACTATGCTGGTGGCAGCTCTGGGAGGCCATCCTCACCTTGATTCTTGAGCAAAAATAATACCAGTTCAATATTCGTTCAGTCATTAATGAATTCCTGCAATACCAGGCACTATGCTGCATGATTATTGTATTCTTTCACTATGGAAGACTTTGGAAAACAAGGAAAAAGAAAACCACTAATCTAACCTCCCAGTTATAAACTGTCAATTCTTAGGTATGTTTTCCTTTTTTTCTTTTTCCCATTTTAAATCTTAATTTCTTTCAAGACAAATAGAAATTCTTAAAGTAGTGAGTAGTAGCTAAAATTTGGTAAATTGTGAAAATAGAATTAGGTCAAGAATGAATTCGAGTGTGACCAATTTATATTGGAAAGCTGAGGGAGAATCAGGGATATTCCTCATGCCCTTTCAGGGTGATCTTTCACAAAAAAAGAAGTCCACATTCTTTGCCAGTAGGCAACAACTTCTGATTATCTGTTCAGTAGCTGATAATTAGGTTAGCTTATATTCATTTAAATATAACTTTTTAAAGAAATCGTGGAAACCTGTTGCCACTTAACATTGCTCTCGCCTTCCTGTCTCAGCTGATTGTCCAACAAATCCAACTCTAGTATCTTTTCACTGCTTTTGCTGATTTTCTAGCTCACTTTCTTTTTTAAATCTAAAACTTGTGATTACTAAAATTGAATCAAAAGTTTTCAACTCGTGAAATTTGTCTTCCTGCTATTTTGAATAAGACCTTAAAAATGAAATGATGTTTAAGGATTGTTAGGAGTAAGTGGGAGTGAAGTTAGGAAGTCTTTAATTATCTTTTTAATTGTGTTTCTGAAAAGGAAATTATTCTCCATGTTTAAATAACGAAACACCTTAATCGATTTGTGCTGAAAACCAAAATAACAGTTAGAATTTCTGGTCACTTTCATAATACATCATAGTGCCCTGTACTGAATGAATTGGCTTTCGTTTAGGCCTCAACTACTTTTTTACATATAACATGACGTGAAAGAATATTGTTGGGTCAGAATGACAGAACTTAAAACTCCTCTGGCCTGCTAATGTTGTGAAACTATAGGAGAAAGAGTGTTTATGACCTAAGGGAACTAAGTTTTGGAATTTATTATGTAAATTCACACATTCAACAAATTTATTGAACACTGAGCAGTATGCAATGAGTCAGGGATATAAAGATGAATGATATGATCCTGCCATTGAAGAGTGAGCAATATTTTGGGGGAAACAAAGCTAATTTTCAACTATATTCTGAAGGGCAGAGAATTTTTCTGACTTTTAGGTTTAATAAGAATTGCGGTAGGTCTTGAATTAAAATTGCTTATGTATTACATTGTCTACTTTTTTTTTTTTAAATCATAGTTCACACTTTAGAGCTGACTGGCTATTGCATCTTTTTATGAAAATGAGGGTTGGAGGAAAAGTGCACAGTCCATTGACTGAATTTTCTTCATCTTTTGACATCATTATTGTGCTCAAAATTTGTACTTTATATTTTGAAACTTGTACTTTTTCTTAGATAAAATTGTAGGAGCTATCCTTTGAGAGTGTGTGTGTGTGTGTGTTTCCAAGTGACTTTGTTTTGTATTCTGAACTCATTAAAACTGACCCATGCTGTGCATTCAGAATTCATGCTCACTGTGATTGACTATCAGTAAGTCTACCAGGTTTGGTAATAAGAGCTGTTTTTTGTGGTCAGGAATTTCAAATAATTTCCTTTTTATTAAGACATAGAATTGGCAGAAGAATAAAGATGAGTGGGGGATCAAAAATAAATCTTACATTTCAACCTTTTGTTAATCTTTTAAGCTATCAAAAGTAATTAAAACATTAAAAAATCTTGAAACTGAGCCAGAAAAATTAACTTGTTGGCTACCACCTGAAAAGGAGAAATTTGGCTTAGATGAGATTTTTTTTCTTTTTTCTATTCTGTAACCTCTGTTCATACGCTGGTCATAACATCGTCACAGGTGAAAATGATTTGAGGACATTAATCAAATGAAAATGCACTTCTGCTTTGCTAAGCTAAGACACTGAGCAAAGTGTTAATGAGATCTGAATATTTAGAGCAGCAATGGTCTATGTGGGGTTTTGTTTTGTTTTTAAACTAATCTGAATTAGTGTTTTTAACAATTGTATTTTAACTTGTTTACACTTAAAGTCATTTCTAATTTAGACTTATGTTTATCATCTTATTTTACCATGCTTTTCCTTAGCTTTGATGTTTCATGTCTTACCTTCAACGAGATTGCTTTCTCTATTTCTTTTTCCTTCTATTTGTTTAGCACTTACACATTGTACTTTTTAGAAAATCTTTTTTAGTGGTTACCTTTACATTTTTGACATGAGTACTGGCTTGAACTGTGGGCCCCAAAAGATATGTCCATCCAGAA
The DNA here is from genome assembly GCF_000956105.1 of Propithecus coquereli. Classification (NCBI taxonomy): domain Eukaryota; kingdom Metazoa; phylum Chordata; class Mammalia; order Primates; family Indriidae; genus Propithecus; species Propithecus coquereli. The sequence goes on along the minus strand of NW_012152174.1, from coordinate 4,136,007 downwards.
TGTTAGAATATGACCCTATTTAGAGTAAGGGTCTTTGCAGATGTAGTTAAGGTAAGGATCTGAAGACGAGGTCATCTGGAATTAGGGTGGGCTCTAAATCTAATAGCGAGTGTCCTTAGAAGAGACAGAAAAGGAGAAGGCACAGACACGGGGAGGAGGCATATGAAGGCAGAGTCACACGTGTGAAGACAGAGGCGGAGATGGAAGTGGTGTAGCTATAAACTGAAGAATGCCAGGGATCGCTGGCAGCTGCCAGAAGCTCAGAGAGGCATGGAACAGGTTCTTCTCAGAGCCTTCAGGAGCAACTTAACCCTGTCCTCCGCACCTTGATGACCATCTTCTGACTTCCACAACCGTGAGAGAATAAATTTCTGTTGTTTGATTAAAGCCACCAAGTTTGTGGTAATTTGTTATGGCAGCCCTGGGAAACTAATACAACCTGTATTCGGGCTTAACAGAGCTATTCATAGTACAAGGACCTTGGAATGTTTTGACTCCTATCATCTTGCCCTCAGTTTTCAGGTTGTTAAAAATCTGAGATGCTTGTTTCACCTTGGTTTTAACCCTCCTCCCATCCTAATGAATCATTTTGTTGTCATTGTTGTTTTAGTTTGTGTTCAAATGTACTTATTCTCCAGTTTTCTTGATATTGATTACTTGCATTCCATTCTTTCCTTTGGGGAAAATTGTTCTTTCTAAACTATTAGTAGAAGAAGTATTAATAATATTCTTTTGAGAGCAGGGGAAGGAGGGTACTGTGTGTATTAAACTGTTTGTTCTCACTCTGACAGCTTTTCCCTAAGCATTTTGCAGATACTAATCCATTCATTGTCTTTTGTCTTGTAATGTTGCTGAGTTTTGTCATTCTTTGTTCCATTATGAGTAATCTTTTTTTTTTCCTTCTCATTTCTTTTTAGATTTTCTCTCTCTTTGGCATTTTGCAGTTTCATTATGATGTGACTAGGTTTGGATTTATTTATTTATCCTGCTTGTGACCTCAGTATGATTCTTCAATCCATGGACTCATGTCTTTCTTTAGTTCTGGAAAATTATTACCCGTTATATCTTTATCTATTGATTCTTTCTCATTCTTTTATTCTTTCCTTCTGAAGCTTCTGTTAGGTATTGTTAGACTTTTCCATCTATTCTTTGTGTCTTAACTTTTATATTTTCCATCCCTCTGTACTTTGTAATTTTCTTAAATCTTCCATTCACAAATTCTGTTACCTCCTATCTAATCTGCTAGCACATCTATTAAGTTTCTAAATTTCTATGCCTATATTTTTACCTCTAGAAGTTCTATTTCTTCTTTTCAAGTTTACCTCTTTTTTTTTTTTTCAGTTTCTATGTATCTTATCATTTAAAACATCCCCACTTCATGATCTCCTTTAGTTAGACTATCTTGAGTTCCTGGGCTGCTGATCCTTCTGCTGTCATGCTCTTCACTTCGTGATGGATATTTTCTTCATGTAGATTGTAATTTTATTTTTGTAGCTATGCTCAGTATTTGGTATTTTTTCAAGTGAAAACCTATATGTCCATGGTTTGGGAGTATTCCTACAGAGCAGTCAGGGTCCCAGTGGTTCCAGAATCCAGTTTTTTTAATATTAAATTTCCAGCTTGGGCATTTTATATGAGGAGAATGGAGTTCATTTGGATTTGTGCACAAAGTACAGGCTTAAAATTTCAGTTTCTCGTGGGAGCATTTTATTTTTTAACCTAACCCAGAATAATGGGCAGACAACGAGGGATTCTTGCTGTGTCCTTGGACTAGAAGGTTAAGGTTTTCTTTACTTAAGAAATAGTCTTTCCAGTGTTTCTGCCATTATGTGGAATTCAGTAGCAGCTTTCTGGCTACCTAGGACTCAGGGGGTTGCCTTACATCGGGGCTTAAACCTCAGTCCCTAGCCAGGAGACACTCCACCCCCACTAGTGTTGGTGTTAGCCCATGCACTTACTACTCTGGCTTTGAATTCCCCTCTTCATTTTTGAAACTTAACGATTTTTGTTTCTTTCAACTCAGTTGTGTATTTAAAAAAATTTTTGTGTGTATTTGTACAACATTTCCACGTGTTTGGAATTGGAGAATAGTCTACACTAATCCATCATTCTCATTTTACAGTGTGCTGGGTCACAAGTACCAAAGTTTATTAAGGGATTTTCTGTTTCATAAATTAGAGTTGATTCAAGGTCATTCTTATATTGATATTCTACCTAAAGTTCAGTTACATGCTGTTAATGGATCAGAAATGTGTAGAATTATAATTGTGCTGAGAATCGTATATGACCTTGGGTTACACTCATGGAATTCAGTTCTGAATGTGAACATTGTCATTACTCTGCCACAATAGAAAACAAAGTTGTGGCTGGGCACAGTGGCTCACTCTTGTAATCCTAGCACTCTGGGAGACTGAGGCAGGGTTGGGGATCACTTGAGGTCAGAAGTTCAAGACCAGCCTCAAGAGCGAGACCCCATCTCTACTAAAGATACAAAGAAATTAGCTGGGTAACTAAAAATAGAAAAACTTAGCTGGGCATGTTGTCACATGCCTGTAGTCCCAGCTACTCAGGAGGCTGAGGCAGGAGGATTGCTTGAGCCCACGAGTTTGAGGTTGCTGTGAGCTAGGTTGACACCATGGCACTCTAGCCTGGGCAACAGAGTGAGACTCTGTCTCAAAAAAAAAAAAAAAAAAGAAGAAAAGGAAAACAAGGTTGCTTAGAGCAACCTGTAATGAGGCCAAGATTTGGGACTGAGAACATTTTGAGCCACTGAGCCTGTCTTCATTTTGTAGTCACAGACTGCTGTAGGCCTAGCTCAAGTAAACCTTCCCTCAAGGTCCAGGGTAAGAGGAGGGTAAGAGTTTGTTTAGTGCATTTCCTCTACTTTACTAGAAAAATTCACTCGTGTTGTTTTGCAGTATAAAGTACAACTTTTGTTTTTATTCTTATTTATTCATATGTGCAGCATTTAATGTTTAGTGGCTCTTTAAAATAATGTCATAAGCCTCTAGCAATGTACTGATATCTCAAGGTAGCTGAAAGAAGAAATGTGTATTTAATATATCCTTTCAACATAAGCATTCCATTTAATATATATTACATATTGACCCTTAAGACACTCTATTTAATATATACATATATGAATATAAGTAGAGATAAATATATATAGCTATATACACATACATTTCTATAGAGAGAGAGGGAGAGATCCCTCCTAAGACACTATTTAATATTAATATATATCTAAATGATATACTTCGTTGGATTATGCCAACAGCATAACAGAGAGTATATTTGCTGGAGTGCTCATGTTAAGGTTAAAGAGTATCTTATTAAATTATAATGGCAAGACTGTTTTTAGCCATAGAAAATGCAGGCCGTTCAAATGCTAGGTGTCATTTGAAAAAATTAGATCCATCAGATGGCCACACACTTTAAATAATTGTGACCACATTTGTTTTGCTTGCTAGTTGCCTAGTTACCCATAGGACATGACAAAATTGCAGACACAGAGAAGATGTGGTAAATTACCCTAATTATCAAACAGCTGAAAAATAGTTTGGCTCTGGTGTGAGAAACTTACTTATCTGTTCAGAAAATAGCTCACAGCTCACTGGAGCTTTTTTACTACATTGACTCCATTCAGCATACCTCTTTGCAACATACAATTATAGTGTAAAAGGATTAAGTGTTAATTTTGGATTTTTGTAATAGACAATTACAGTGTAGAAGGATTAAGTATTAATTCTGAATGTGTTCAAGTTTCCTTGGGTGACTACTGAACATCACCTTTTATAAAAATGTAAAATTACATGTAGTTTTATTTATTTGTTTAATTAGATTCAACAAACTAGGGGAAAGACAGTGATGACCAGAACACAAACTAAAGGAAAAAAGAGAACTGATGAGTAAAATATTAGAGAGTAAAGATTTATAAATTACTTATGTACATAGGTCTCTACTTACTACCTATGTGACCTTGAGCTAGTAATTAACTTCTCTAAAACTCAGTTTCATGGTTAATAAGAATTAATACTTTTCTCACAAGATTTTTATGAGGAGTAAATAAAGCATTTAAAAGGTTAAGTAGAATACCTGGCACATAGTAATTTCTTAATAAATAGTAGTATTGTTATTTGGTAGAAAAGTAGATCATTAATATATTAATAAATACGAGATCTATTTGGCTTCTAACCTTTAAATGAACTTTAGTTCTACAATGAGCTTATTTTATATGTGATCAAAAATGTAAAATTTTTATTTTTTTAAATCTAGTATATAAAACTGAAAATTATAGCTGGTAGTCAAAAGAAGTAAGTTGATATGCTTTCTTGAAAGATGAACTTGGAAGGTAGTAGGAGAAAAGAGCTTAGAATTAGAAAATCTTCATTCTTAATTTTAAATCCTGACAAGCAAGGGTATGAGACCTAATGCATTAACGTTCTATAATATCGATAACAATAAGCCCTGAAATAGCAGGCCCCAGAATGAGAAATGTGCTAAACTTTTCAAACACTTCACTTTGAAGGATCTCAATTGTATTGTCTTTCAAAGGTGGAGAACTGATTTCTAATTCTGCATATAAGGGAAAATCGGCCACAATTTCAGTATTACGAGCAGATTCCTAATGCCCAAAGGGAATTATGTTCTGTCTTTTATTGCCTGTGGGAGAGGCGTTGCTAAGAGACAGAATTCCTGATACATTCCGAGGAAAGCAGCATGTCATTTTAGTGATGCACTGAGAATAAAATTCAGCAAAGGCAATGCATTGTCACAGTCTAAGGCTGTTACTAGCCAAAGAAGAGTGCATCTCTGGCTGATTAGACATAACTCATCTGATTATGCAAGGCTCAGAAAACAAACCGAAAGAGCCTACATATTTATGCTATGGAAGCATGTATGGCATGTCGAATGATTCTTTTGTGAGTATTTGACAGATGAAAAGAAGAGCTACAGAATTCCAAGGATGGAAGGAAACTAACACGTAGTGAACACTTCCATGTAAGCATTGGGCTGGCTCCACCACGACCACACCTCACGGACTGTCCACGATAACCTGTAAAGGCAGTGCATTACTTCCACTTTACAGATGATGGTGTAAGATCATCTGACACTTAAAAGTCACAAGAATTTTAAGTGTCAGCGCTCATAACTTCGAGGCTGTGCTTTCTGACTCCAAGTGCATGGTTCTTGCCACTGTACTTACCATGTGTTCTCTTCACTTTTCAGAGACTAAAGCAGGGTCAGAGTTAGATCACAACTGCAGAAGAGATTGGGCAAGTTCCATAATGTCAAGACACAGGCCTAGATTTTGAAAAAGGCCTAGATTTCTAGTTTCCTTTATCTCCTGGATAAAGAACAGGTATTTCCTTATCATTTTTTGTCCTCCAAGATACAACACCCTCTGGTGCATATGCATTCTTGCCAAACACCCCTAAATTACAAAGGATAGGGAATTACTGATAGTCTTTCAGTGACAATACCATATAGGAGGCTATTTGAAATGGCAGGGATCTCTAGGATTCCTTCCAATTTTGTTTCTGTTACACCACCACGTTTTTAGACTTTCTCCCTTACCTTTGCAGCACTCATATCAATTTTCTCCATTATGATAACTGTGTTCAGAAATAGCTCATAGAAATAAATACTGTATTCAGAAGTAGGAAAAATCATTCAACAAGTATTAATTGAAAGTATACCATGTGATAGGTGGTGTTACAGGGGCTGGAAAATCAGCAATTAAGAAATAGTTTCTATTAATATTCTCATGGAGCTTATCTTCCCATGAAAGCAAGACATACAAAAAATAATTTCAGACTGCATGCACTGCAGAAAACCCAATGTAGAGGGATGAAGAGTGAGTGGGAATGGGGCTTGGTTGGCAATATAGGAAGGGTGATTGATTACTGGGGCCTCTCCAAGAACCTGCCATTCGAACTGAGACCTGAGAGGTAGGAAGGAGCAAGCCATGCAATCTTCTGGAGGCAGAGTGTTGGGGGCAGAGAGAACAGCAAGAGTAAGCCCCCGAGGTAGGCTCTTGCTTGCTCATTCAAGGAACGGCAAGGACATAGTGTATGCATGGGAGAGGTTGACAGCGCATTATATCAGGCCTTGTTGGCCATGTGGAGGAGTTTGGGTTTTATTCTGGGTGTGACGGGGAGCCATGAGAGGGTTCTGATATGCTCTGTGTTATTGAAGGATAGCACTGGCTGCTGCCTGGAGAATCAGTTGTCGTGAGTACAAGCTGGGAAACCTTTAGGAGGCTCTTACTGCAGTCCAGGTAAAAGACGGAGGAGAATGGGACTAGGGTGCTGGCAGTGGAAATGGGGAGAAGTGGAAGGACTTAGACTCATGCTTAGAGGCAGTTCCTAAAGGATCACTGGTGGGTTGAATGAGGAATGTGAGGGAGAGAAAAGGGATCGAGGCTCCAGATAAATGCTCGGCGACTTGTCACTTTCTTAAGAGTTATAAAGCAAGGCCTACCTGCGGATGACAATCCAGTCATTTCTGTCACTCCCTGAAGCACAGCAACAGTGACTGACAGCATATGTTTACACTTGAGTGCTGATGGAATTTTCAAAATTGAAGCTTTAAAATCTTTTCCTTAAGATTATTATTTTAATTTTGTCACAAAAAGGAAAGAACAAAATTACCTTAGCTGTCAAAATCTTAAAAATAAAAAAAGATCCAAAGACAAAAATAAATGAATTCTGCATATGATTGTTGGTTCACATGGAATATAAAAATAAAATCCACAATGAAAAAGCAAATTTAAAAAATGTTTGCCTATTCAGAGGAGGAAATATTAAGGCAGTCTAACCATCTGTGGTTGGAGTACACGTTTCTCCCTGAAATAATAATAGTTCAAAAGTGAAAAAAAAGTAATGATATTTAGCTGATGGGTCTCCAAGGAGTGCAGAGATTTAGATACACCTGAGTGTTGAAACAGAAAAGGAGAACACAAAATAAATATATGGTAAGAAGTGGATGAAGAGAATGTGTTGTGCTCTAAAGAGAAATGGAGACAGTATCTTCAGTGGAACATAAGATATTCCCTCTGGTGCAAATTCATGACAATTACCACGCAAAGTAGCTGTCCCCGATTGCTAAGCTAATGCACATTACATTAACATAATGTATTAAATTAGTCACTGTCATCAAATTAATATTTAGAAGTACATGACAAAGATGAAAACATTTACCAGTACGTCACCTGGTGGTCTAGAGTGGATATTTATTCCCCTCCCCACCACCACCCTGGCATCAACCGTTCTTGTCTTCTGGTAATAGTTGTATGAGTTTGTTTGGGAGGTGAACTCCTCTCCCGGTGGTTACAGTCTTAACGGGATTGTCGCGCTAACACTGATCGAGGTAGGGCAATCAGATGTTCTATCTCTGGATTAGAGTCTGGATTTAGTACAAACACTAAAAAATGGGTGGCAGTCATTAAACTCAGCAATTGAAGAGACCCCCTATTGGCTTTAACTACCTAGATTCCCAGAGCGGCCTGCTTCCTGTGCTGCTTGAGACCTGGTTCTTCAACTTTTCCTTGTTAAGTATCAGCTAATACATGCTCTTAATAAATCTCTTTTTTTTCCTTTTGCTAAGTTAGCTAGTGTTGCTTTCTATTGCTTGCAACTGAAGACAATTTGCTAGCTGAAACACAGTTAAATTATGTCTTTTTAGTAGCAAATCCTTGTTTTAGTAAAAACTGTGATTGTTTAGCAAAAGAATACTAGAAAAGACTTTTGTGCTCTTTAAATGCCTCGTTACAGCTAAGATTTCAGAAGGTAATTGTGTTAAGAATCTGTGTATTTAGAAATGGCTTTAGATGTCACATCGGTTCCCATCAGGAGACACTTGGTGAGATATAAACGTTCATTCAAAGGAATGCTGCTATTATCCTACGAGTTTCTTTTTATATGGTCTAAAACAACTACATGTCTTACATAGTTTTTGAAGGCCCATGTTGCCTTTTTGGTCTTTGAAAGTGTTCACAATTCATTAAAATGCCACTCTGACCTGTGATTTGCTATCAAGAGAGACGGTAGAAGCCCAGATCAGCCTTACAAGGCACACACAGGGTGGTCAGCCACGCAGAGATGTGAGCCTTGGCAGCGTTCTGGGCAGAGCCTGGCCTAGAATTCCATATGTAAAGCATGATGAGGGCTCATTTTGGAAGATGAAAAAAGGAGAGGGTGTTTGATTCTTCTCATTCTGCACAATAAGCCTGTTGTTTCCACATTGCTTCCTTGGTTGAAATGAAGAACCTGCAATTAGTTTAAGCAAGATATTCAAAGAGAAGCAGAAGGAAAATAAAGCCACTGAAGAGGAAGGCAGCTGAAGTTGTAAACGACACAAAAAGCAGGAGGAGGAGGAATGTAGTTAACGACTCAACCCAGTTCACGTAGAAGAGGTGTTGTCGTGGGGCTGGGGAATGTGTGCTTTAATTTGCCATGGGCGAGGCACCAGCAGTGATCAGTGTTCTATATAAAACAATAAGTAAAATAACGAGGTGTTGGATGCCGTTGCCGAGGCTGCATTTCTCCCAGAATTGAGTTCCAGAAATGAGGGTCTTTGAGAAATACACTAATCAACTTACTTGCTTTTCAGCCAGTTATATCCAATAATATTTTTTATTGTGCTAAATTGTTAGAGGGATCCGTCCTCCTCAGGCTTGGTGTTTCCACAAAGGCTCTTCCACTTCCAGCCCTTCTCTCCAACTCTTACTCCAAAGGAGAAGTGATTATCTGATCAGAGAGCTTGGCGACTCTGCCCTGTCAGGTTTCTCCCTGGCCAGCCTGCCCTCAAGACTGGCGCAGTGCCCATTCACTCCTGCCCCCGATGTGGTAAGCACACCTGGGTTAGGCCCAGAGCCCACCTTCTGCATGCACCTCTAGAGACCTCTGTCTCTCTCTTTGCTATCAGGGCTTAACAGGTATGAGGCAGTAATTCCCTTTGGTGCTGCCTGGGTGAGTTTTGTGTGGCCTGGAGGCCAGTCGCTCCTGTGTGTGGATGCCAAGATCCAGACCCAGGAGGCAAGTGGTAGGGATTCTGTCCAGAGGTCAACCTAGTTCAAATCAACCATCAATGCTATGAGGAAATCAAACTGATGTTAGGGATGGAAGGTAAGGGAGAGGGATTAGATAGGGTAGTTAGGGAAGGCCCCTCTGAGGAAGTTACTTTTGTTTAAGCTGGGACATGAATGCTATGAAGGAGAAAGTCTGTGAAGATTTGGGGACAGAGGGCTTCCTGCGTAGGATGCACAAGCGTAAAGGCCTTGAGGTGGGAATCAGCTTGGATTTTCCAGGAACAGCAGAAAGGCCAGGGTGGGAGAGTAATGGGACATAACATCAGAGAGAGAGGTAAAGACATATGTGGAGATTGGGAAGTGGAGACAGGGTCAGTAAAGGAGAATGAGAAAGCAGCTGTAGTGGTCCGGGTTCTCCAGAGCAACAGACCAATAGGGTGTGTGCGTGTGTGTGTGTGTGTGTGTGTGTGTGTGTGTGTGTGTGTGTGTATGATTTATTATAAGGAAGTGGCTCACACGATTGTGGAAGCCGGGAAGGCTAAACCTGCAGTGTGAGTTAGCTGGCTCAAGACCCAGGAAAGCCAATAGTGCAGGTGAAGTCCAAAGGCAGTTTGCTGGAAAATTCTCTCCTACTCAGGGAAGGAAGGGTCAGTCTTTTTTTCAATTCAGACCTTCAACCGATTGGATGAGGCCCACCCACATTATAGAGAGTAATCTGCTCTACTCTACCAATTAAAATGTTACTCTAATGTTAAAATCTGCCAGTTTAAAGGTTTATCTTTTCCAAAAACACCCTCATTTAGAAATGCCCAGAATAATGTCTGACCAAGTCTGTGGGCACCCCATGGCCTAGTCACATCACAGCAGTACAATGAAGTAGGAAAGTTGGTTTCTCGACTTGCTCTTAGCACTTTCTCATATGCCATATGACATATGCATGTCAGCTAAACAAAGGTGGCAAAGAAAAATGGCATATCTAAGTTCACCTTTTAGCTGGAAGCATAGAAGCCTAGAAGGGACCATAGGGGCTGGTTAGGCCAACTTTCCATCCAATGCAGATTTTCAATCTCCACTTAAACACCCCCAGTGCTAGGGAGCTAACTATATTGTAAGATAAAAAGTTCTGTTAATGTGACTCTCTATTAAAAAAGTTATCCTTATATTGAGCAAAAACCTTCCTTGTGAAGCCTAAATATCTCTCGGCTTCCCTAGCATGTAGTCAGGAAGAGTCCCATTAACATTAACACCTGAATGTACTAACTGCAGCAACATCCTGCAGAGGGCTTTCACAGTTCTGGAGCATGGCAGAGCTTGGGGAGGGCTTTATCCATCCTGGAAGCACGGCTTCCCCACCCTCCTGCCCCCCAACAACACAGACATACCCCCACGTAGTTGGGTCAGGGTGGATTCAAGTATTGTTTATCTGAAACCACTTATCTCTGACATGCAAATCTTGCTGCTAATTCTGCCTGACTGCTTCCAAATGGTGAATTCACTCTTAAAGGCCTCTCTGAACCCACAAGCTGGCTTCTGTCAAAGTCCTGAAGGCTGTCAGCCCTGTCTCTACATGTATGAACCAAATTGTGGAAACAGTTTTTTTTTTTTTTTTCCCCAGCCTACAATTCGGTCAGTAGACATAAATAGATATGAGGAAGGAGGGGTATGATCTAACTCCAAATACATATGTGAATATTAGCTCCATTCTAGCTAGAGATACTTTAATTGGAATGACCTCACTTGTCGATAGAAAAGAACCCAAACTCTGAAAAATAGTTTAAAGAGGTTTATTCTGAGCTGAGTATATGCAACCATGGCCCGGAGAGCCACACGCAAGAAATCTTGAGCAAGTGGTCTCTCTGTGGTTGGGTTACAGTTTGGTTTTATACATTTCAAGGAGACAGAAATGACATGCAAAGTCATCTATCAATAATACATGGAATGCATACATTGGTTTGGTTGGAAAAGGCAGGGCATCATGAAGTGGGGCATTATACGTTATAGATGGGTTCAAAAATTCTTTTATTTATGATTGGTTAAAGAAATGAAGCTTTGTCTAAAGTCTTGGTATGTCTTAAGTGAAGATATGGAAGTCTGTTAATCAGAGACAAGCCACCAGACATATACCAGACATATGCCCAGACTCAAGTGATCTGTTAAATCATACCTGCAGATCATCAATTTACTTAAGCTTTGTCTTGTATAGCCATAGGCCTGTTAATGAGTTACAAAGATATTTCCAAGAAGGGAGTGGGGCATGACAAGGCATGTCTGATCTCCCTTGTCATGGCCAGCAACTCGGCTTTAGGGTTTTCTGGGGTCTGCTTGGCCAAAAGGGAGTCCATTCAGTCAGCTGAGGGGCTCAAGATTTTATATTGGTTCACAACATAAGCACTGCTCTTCAAGAATCTTCGGAAATTGCCCACAAGCCGTAGGAAAGAATATTCAAGTTAATCCAAAGAAAGAGGATTACAGAATAGAGAGCCCAGAAATAAATCCATGCATCTACAGCCAACTAATTTTCAACAAAGGTGCCAAGAACACACATTGGGTAAGGGACAGTCTCTTCGATAAATAGTGTTCAGAAAACTAGATATTCACATGAAAAAGAAGGAAACTGGACCCCCATCTTTCACTGCATACAAAGATCAAGTCAAAATGAGTTAAATACTTAAATGTAAGACCTGAAACGATGAAACTGTTATTGAGCAAATGGGCTCACTGCCTAATGCACACAGAAGCCAGTAACTATGTTACTGGCTTTTGAGAAAAGAAGGGCTTTTATTACAAAGCCAGTCCGCAAGCAGACAGGAGTGGGCTCAAATCTATCCCCCCAATTTGGGATCTGGAGCAAATTTATGGGTTCAGAGGGTAAAGGAAAGGATTTAGGGATGTTGGCTTGGTGGGGTCTGATTAGAGGGCTTTAAATTTGACCATTAACAAAGAGGTATGTGGAGGTAGATTTTAGCCCTGGATTTTGTGGGCCAAGGGAACCCTCAATTCTGAAAGAGTTCTGGCATTAAGGTTCTGGTCATGTCCCATGGTCTTCTTGGTTCTGAGGAGAAGAATTGTTGGTTCCAGGTATTGTTAAAAGTCAAAGCTTTTTCTATTGTGCATGCCCAGGCTACTTGACTTGTAGTTTTTGGCTCTGTTCTACCTAAAACGTAACTTGGTATTTTGTTATCAACAGAGTTGATAACAGTTTGAGCTGGTCCTGTGGTTACAAAACTATTAGAAGAAAACATAGGGGAAATGCTACAGGACATTGGACTGGGCAAGGAATTTTTGGATGAGACCTCAAAAGCAAAGGGAACAAAAGGAGACCATTACACACTGTTGGTGGGAATGTAAATTAGTACAGCCATTATGAAAGACAGTATGAAGTTTCCTCACAAAATTAAACATAGAACTACCATACGATCCAGTAATCCCATTGGGTATACATCTGAAGGAAACAAAGTTACTGTTGAAGAGATATTCTGTACTCCTATGTTTATTGCAGCACTAAGATATGGAATCAGCCTAAGTGTACAACAATGGATGAATGGATAAAGAAAATGTATATATACTCAATAGAATACTATTCAGCCATTAAAAAAGAATGAAGTCCTGTCATCTGTGACAACATGGATGAACCTGGAAGACATTAAATTAAGTGAAATAAGCCAGATACAGAAATACAAATACCACATGTTCTCACTCATATCTGGAATCTAAAAAAGTTGATTTCATAGAAGTAGTGAATAGAACAGTGGTTATCGGAGGCTGGGGAGGGGAGTGCGGAGAGGGGATGAGGAGAGGTTGGTCAATGGGTACGAAGTTACAATTAGAAAAAAAAGAATAAGTTTGAGTGTCCTATTGCATAGTAGGGTGACACTAGTCAACAGTAAGGTATTGTATATCTCAAAATACCTAAAAGAGGGGATTTTGAATGTTCCCACCACATAGAAATGACAAATGTTGAGGTGATGGATATGCTAATTAATCTGATGTGATCATTACATGATCTATACATGTATTAAAACATCACATTTTACCCCATAAATATGTACAATTATGTGTTAATTAAAACTTTAAAAAAGAAGAAAAGAAAGAGGGTTAATACAGAGCTTTGTCCAACATCTTTAAGATCTTGCTTTATACTTTAAGAAGTGAAATACTTAATAGACAAAGTAGTTCTGGAGGGGATCGGTTCTAACATTCAGCATGCAGCTGGGCCACCTCAAATCTTTTAAGCCTGCTGTCATGCACTGAATGCATACCCCCACAATTCATATGTTGAAACCTAATCCCCGTGTGGTAGTATTTGGAGGTGGGGTTTTGGGGAGATAACTAGGTCATGAGGCGGAGTCCTAATGAGTGGGATTAGTGCCCTTATAAAAGAAACCTCAGAGAGCTCCATTGCTCCTTCTGCCATGTGAGAACACAGTGAGAAGGTGCCTTCTAAGTCTGGGAGGCCGAGGCGGGTGGATCGCTCGAGGTCAGGAGTTCGAGACCAGCCTGAGCAAGAGCGAGACCCCGTTTCTACCAAAAATAGAAAGAAATTAATTGGACAGCTAAAAATATATAGAAAAAATTAGCCGGGCATGGTGGCGCATGCCTGTAGTCCCAGCTACTTGGGAGGCTGAGGCAGTAGGATTGCTTGAGCCCAGGAGTCTGAGGTTGCTGTGAGCTAGGCTGATGCCACGGCACTCACTCTAGCCAGGGCAAAAAAAAAAAAAAAAAAGAACCAGGAGGTGGGTCCTCACCAGACATTGAATCAACTGGCACCTTGAAGTTGGACTTCCCAGCCTCCAGAACTGTGAGAAGTAAATTTCTGTTATTTAAGCCACCCAGTGTATGGTATTTTTGTTATAGCAGTCCTAATGGACTAAGATACATGCTAGTCACAAACGCTAGTATATAACATCTTTTATCTTGATTTATTTCATTAGAAATTCAGTGGCCATTACTTTTTTGACGTATTTTGATATATCTTGAAGAGGATTGGTTACAAAAATATGAACAAATGATATTTTTGGTAACTGGGTTTTATTAAGAAATTGAGGATACCACTGAACCAAGATTCTCAACAAACTCTATTAGCCACTCTATGTGCAAGCCTGTCTGGTTTTCTCCTCTATAATGCAATGTTCTTCTTTCAACTCTTCCTCAGCTTCCTCATCCCCTCACAGAATCATAAACTTCATACATCCAAGAATTACGTGCACACAGCAGCATTCCTGTTTCTCCCTCAAAAAACGAGGTTTCTCTTAACATAAATATTTCTAAGAATACTTAAGCTTTTTGTAGTATTTGTGATGACGTTTGTTACTAAATTTTGTTCACTCAGTGGTCAACTACTTCAGAAAGGAATAATATCTCAAACATCTTTTAGGCTCATATGTCTTAAATACCATCCTGCATTTAATGAATTATAATTATTTGGTGAAGGAGTAAAAATAATACATGCATTCTGTCTATATATTAACATATTGTTTGGAAGCAAATTATTCTCTTTTTAAAAGGGGTTATATACATAGTGTTACATATTTTGAGTATTTGAAAAGAATGAGTGTCATTACAATTTCACTATTGAGACATAACCACAGCTGAGATTTTGGTGTGTTTACTTTTGTCTCTGATTACTGGGACAATCACATCAAACAACTTTTATTATAAGTCAAATGCTCCTTGTACAATTGTGTTGTTTCTGCCCTTACCTCACAGCATTTATCTATTAGATGAAAAGAGGCTAATGTAATTTCCTTTGTTTATTTTATTTAAAGAGAATGCTCTTTGGATTCAGGGGCAAGTGGCTTCACTGACACTCTAGTCCAGATTTGAAAGATCTGTGCAGAAGCCAATGTTCATCACTTAGAAGCAGCAACACCAACCCCACCCTATTGAACTTCAGGGTGTAGGAATATGTTTATAAGTGGGAAAAAAATGACTAAAACAATTATTTGAATGATTTAAAGGATTTTTGTTAGTTTCTTACTTTTTTGCCTTAATGATCAGGCAAATTTGCTTTGAGATCTGAGTTATCTGGATAATTATCCCAGCTCTTCACTTTTCTGCTTTTGTACCTTTCACTCATAGGCTGAAAATGTTCCTGGGGTATCAAGCCACTAGACAACCTTGCTAGATGCTACTTTTTCCTCCAAACAATGTAGTTAAGCCACAAATCACCCTAAAGTCTCTTGCCCTAAAGGCGAAGTGCTCTGGGCCTCAGGATCATCTTGGGAGATTCAATGAACAGCCCCATTTCTAGCCTGACTGCCTGTTCAAGGAGCTTAGAGAACTAAACATTCATTTTTCTCCCTCCCTTATAGGGAGGGCTCTGCATGTGACCTCGCTTCAGGGAAGGGGATGGATCTGTGTCAGACTTGGAGGTGAACTGAGCACAGCAAGGCAGTGGCTGGGCAGTGGGGTAGGAAATGATTCTTTCGACAGGAATGGTGCCAGGGGCATCTGTTCTTTGAGGGCGGCTGAGGCAGAGTTTCTGGCCTCAACTCTTGTCAATGTAGGTGCAGAGCCACAGACAGCTGGGGTGTTTGTGTTCTGCCAAAACAGTGATGTCGTGCGGGGTGGCTTTCTTCTAGGGCTCGGTTCTCTCGTCCTCCCAGATTCTGTAAGCTTCTCAGATCTTTTCATTCATCCCTTTTGTTTACCCTAGACAGAAAGGACTCGCTTGACTGCAGATAAGAACCTGACTGTAGAATGAGATGTATGGGCTAGACCCACAGTAGGTCTCAGCTTGTTTGAATCCCTTGGGTAGTGAAAATTGAAAAAATTTTTTTGGACTTTTTTTAAGTTTTTCACCTTTTTTTTTTCCAGGAAGGGTTTTTACCAAAACAAAATCAATTCATTATCACCGTAATTTAAAGAAATATTTTGAAGACCAAAAAAAGTAGGAAGGACATACACTCAGAAAAAAAGACAGTTTTAAAGTTGAACTAATTTAGCTTTATGAAAAATCGCACAATGAATCCTTATATTTGCCTTTTATTGCCTTTGGTAAAACTTATTTATAGAAAGTCATTGGGAAGCCATTGGTCTAGGTGTCAGCAAACTTCAGCCCACCTTTGACTATATTTGTCAATAAAGTTTTGTTGGGACACAGCTGTGCTCATTCACGTACATAGTCTACAACAGCAGCCTTGAGTAGTCATGGCAGTGACCGCATGGCCCCCAAAGCCTAAAATATTTATTCTCTGATTCTTTAACAGAATAAGTTTGCCAGCTCTGAATGATTTATGAGATTTCTTCCATCCAGAAGATTCTAAGATCCTTGAGTAATACCTTTAGGGGTTCATTTATAGATCTATTATTTGCACTCCCATAAGTCATTAGGGAGTTCATTTCTTCAGCAAACATTTATTGAATCCCTATTATGTGCTACTCTCTCTGCTGGGTGCTGGGGGGATACAGGATGAATTAGAAACACCAGTTTCCTAACTTCACAGAATGCACATTCTAGTGAGAAGAGATGGACAGTAAACAAGTAAACAAACAGACAACACTATTTTATGTAGGAATGAATGTTTCTATAAAAACCAAGCAGGTTCTTTAATGAAGATTGACCCAAGGGGAGGGTGATTGTGGGCGCATTCAGAATGGCTGCTCAGGGGTAGTTATCATCTCTCCATTTCTCTTACGCTGGATGTGTTTGGACAGGAAGGTTTTAGTTAGAAATCATGTGTAAGTACGTATGCCAGGGCCAACACGTAACAGTGCATGAGGCAGGAAAAGAAGGAGGAGAAATGCAATAAGCCAGAGCATATAGTCACAGATTATCACAGATTATTTTAAGTCATCTGGGAAAATAGATGACATAACAGAGGTACAAAACTCAGTCCTAGCTGTATGTTTTAGACTTGTTTTTCTACATCAGAACACAAAAATAAGTTGAAGACAAAAAATGTGTTACCCAACATAGAACATTGTGATGTAGTTTTTTAAGAGCTGGGAACAACACATGCTTTTGTGTGCTTTTTTATATGCTTTATATCTTTTTATAAAACCACTGTGTTGGAGGTGGGAACATGCTCTGATTGCATTGGAAAACTCTTAAAGAAGAAATTAAAGGTGATTCTGAATTGGCAGACGGAGTATTATAGTAACCCTGTTCTCAGGAGGACAATGATAACATACTATAGGCAATTTTATTTATTTTTCTTTTCTTATTGTTTAAACATAAGGTATGCGTTCCTCTATTTTAGTTAATCCATGACACAAAATAAACCAGCATAATTAGACTCATCTATCCCAATCTAAATCTCTGGTTAGCAAATTTTCAAAGCAAAAAACAAAAACAGAAACAAAATACTATCAGTGTAAACTTTAGCAACAGTACAATTTCTTTTCTTGTCAGGAAGGAGAACAAATTTTTTGTTTATAGTTTCCTATGATCGAATACCTCAAATCATTACCAAAGCTAAAATATAGATTGTGTTGACTGGAACCCTGCTGTAGCATTTCAGACTGATGTTAACAAATGGACTAGAGCTGTCTGATCTTTTGCTTGTTTTGAAACAAAAAGCCCCATATTGTAAAAGTGGCAGAGTTCTTAACAGGCCCTGGTTGAGCATAGCAAATTGCTGATCCGTGGGAGCATGTTTATATTGCAATGATCCTAATTTACCCATAAATAAATTATTCTCATCTGAAGTCCATAATAAATATAGTTCTAATTGCATGCCAACTGTTAGACCCTAAAATTAGACAGCTTTGGTCCTCTTTTGCCAATGGGAGGAGGTGTTCTGGAATATTTGAGCTTTGAGATTTGCTGTGGCTCTAGAGGCACTTCGAGAGAGAGAAAAGCAGAGATATTTTTAATGAGTGTCTAAACAGACTTCAGTTGTAGAAAAGTTATTTCTGGGTCAGACAGAAGCCATGTTCAAATGTTTTCCAGCAAGCTGGGGGTAGAGCCCAGTCCTGCTTTTTATCATCACTCTTCTTTGAATCCCCACGGTCCGTTTTCACAGATGAAGCCAAAGAGGGTGAGTCAGAGACTGCCCTCTCGGGTTGTTCCAGCGTTCAGTCTTCCTTAATTAGCAGAAACAGTACCCATTTAGAGAAAATGTTTGTGGCCTGGTGATGAAGTGCCTTCAAATTGAGTCACTCTCTAAAGAAAAATGTAGGACAATCTTACAAATTAACTTGAGCACAGGGAATATAGGCCACATGTGAAATTAGGTTGACCCCAATAGAAGCGAGGTTAGGAGCTAGTGGGAGATTTTGAGCTTCCCCACCTCCACCCACCCAACAGGATAACTTATATGGCCTCAAAGCTGAGTGGTTTTGGGCAAGGGTTTCCTGTTTCCTCATTGGAAAACTAGGGAGAATGACAGTACCTACTTCACTGAGTTGTAAGGCTTAATTCAGATGAAGTTTATAAAGTGCCTGCACACGTGAGTGTCAGCAATGAAGCTGCTGCCCCTTCTGGAGGTGCAGGGGTGGGGGCAGGGTCCTCTTTAGTAAGCGATCTCCTAACTCTGCTTTACCTTTGTTTGCCACTTTTCTCTTTACCTACATTTTTCTTCTGTGTAGTGATGAAAGGCTGATGCACCAGGGGAGGTGTCTTTTGAGAGAAAGGGGCTGTGTGCTAATACCAAACTCAAAATGCCATCATTCTTGCTTAACATGGCAATGGCTAGAAATCACAGTCAGTCAAGGATCCTGGCGGAGCCTCAGGATCAAGTGTGGTGATGGAAATCAGGACATTCCTGACTGTTACCATTGTAGCATGACGTTTTCTGGAGCAAAGCACCAAGTGTGCTTTCATTCCTCAATTCCCATTTGTAACAGGTAAGAGTAAACCTTTTAAGACAATTATTCAAGCAATATCGGAGGATTCCTGTGTTTTTTCAAACAGCAGATATCATATTTCTTGACTTTTTACTACTTACGAACATACTTACTTAGATATATTCAGGATGTCAACAAAATAAATGCAATTGGTTATTTTGCAATTACAGAGTAGTATTCAGTCAATAGAGCAATTATTTGAATTCCGTTTTTCTTTCTCCTTTGGGAGGAATATAGATTTTCATTTCTTTTTCAGAATGGTCTTTGTTCACCTTTGCCATGACTTAAATTTCCTTTCTCTTTAACAGATTTGTTCTACATTTCTGAACATGTTTCAGAAACTTCCGACAAGTTGACTAAAACATTTGGTGTTTCTTCTTGTGCTTCCTCCAACAGCTTTGCACCAAAAAGTGTGTGATGACATTTTGCGTCTTGGTTTCTTAGGATCTCCTTTGCCCATATTTAGTTATTTCTCCAATGGTTAGAAAATAACGTTGCTGATTCTTATGTTTCCACTGCATAAGGAACACACAGGAAACAAGAGAAACAAAGGAAATAAATTCTGGAAGCAAATCCCAGGCTTCAAGAATTCATGGATTTTCCAATGATTTCTTTAAAACTATCCCATCTGCTGAAGACTTTGCTCCTAGGAGGTGGAGTAAAAGACATGTGTCCTCGGAAAGGGGTTAGGCACAGCTGTTAACCCCTGTAGCATTGCAGCTTACTTTCCTATTAGCTTAACTGCAAAATGTATTTCTCTATTTTTCCTTTTAAAATTTTGAGTAGATAGTATATTGGTGAAGAGTGTCCCTACGCTCCCAGTCTCCAACCACCAGCTGGAGTTCCTGCCACCACTTTTATCAGTTTGTTCATAGGTCCTTTCCGAGACATTTCAGACAGCTGCAAGTGTGGATGTATGTGTAATTCTCCTTACTTCTACGTAGTCAGTGCCACACTCATCACAATGTTCAGCAACTTGCTTTTAGCACTTAACAGTATGTCCTGGTCATGACAGTATGACAAGTCAGTACACACAGGTTTCTATGTTTCTAAAGGATGGTTTTCTTCTCCTCCTGTGTATGTGCATGTGTGCGTAAAGCCTTCATTCAGCGATTTTTTTTTTTTTTTACACACTAGTGCCTGGACCCCTCTCTTTTAATAAATGGAGAAATCGACATAAAAACTTAACGTCACTGACTGTGAGTGTTATGGACTGAATATTTGTGTCCCCCACTAAATTTATATGTTGAAGCCATAACCCCAAGTGTGGCTGTATTTGGAGATGAGGCCTCTAAGTAAGTAACTGATGTTAAATGAGGGCATAAGTGTGGGGCCCTGATTCCACAAGATTAGTGTCCTTATAAGAAGAGACACCAGAGAACTCACTCGCTCTCTCCGTCTCTGAACATACGAACTCAGTAAAGGCCATGTGAGGACATACTGAGAAGGTGGCTGTCTGCAAGCCAGGAAGAGAGCCCTCATCAGAAACTGATTAGCTGGCACCTTGATATTGGACTTTTAGCCTCCAGAACTGTGAGAAAATAAATTTTCTGTTGTTTGAGCCACCCAGTCTGTGGTTATGACAGCCCGAGCTGACTAATGCAGTGAGGATTCTGTGATGTTCAAACTACTTCTCTGCTGTTTCCCTCCCTGACTTGGGTCTTGACTGTGTGTCCAGGGTGGATATTGTTTTAGGAAAGTGCCACAGTGGATGGGTCTATTTCTGGTCCCATTCTAGCACAATTCCATCCTAGAATTGGGTTTTTCCTCTTTGCCATATTCAAAGGACTCTTGGAGTCCTGTGCCCATCAGAGGGATTTTTAAACTGATAGTCTATGATACCGTTCTTAGTACAGTC
Source organism: Propithecus coquereli (assembly GCF_000956105.1). Taxonomy (NCBI): domain Eukaryota; kingdom Metazoa; phylum Chordata; class Mammalia; order Primates; family Indriidae; genus Propithecus; species Propithecus coquereli. The sequence goes on along the minus strand of NW_012152174.1, from coordinate 4,115,329 downwards.
ATGCATAGAAATACGTTCTGAGAAATGCATCATTAGGCAATTTCATCTTTGTGTCAACAGTAGAGTGTACTTACACATACCTAGATGGTATAGGCTTCTACATAACTTAAGCTGTGTGGTATAGATTATTGCTCCTAGGCTACAAACCTATATGGCATGTTACTGTACTGGCAACTCTAATGCAATGGTAAGTATTTGTGTATCTAAACAGAAAATATACTGTCAAACTAATGGGACTACTGTGGCATATGCAGTCCGTCATTGACTGAAATGTTGCTATGTGGTACAACTCTACTCTTGCTTACTTATGAGTTCTAAGAGAGTAGAGACCTTTGAGGTTGGCATGAGGTATGTGAGAAAGGGTAGGAAGGTGGATGGATGTCAGCAATAATTAAATAAAATAAATGCCTTTTTGTCCTCTGATCTTATGGATGGGCTTATCCCCTCCAAAAATTGGTATTGATGAGAGATTTGTTTTTTAGGTGTGTTTGGCAATGGTCATACTTCCAGATCTAACATGGAATACACAACTATTAAGAGTCATAGTCTTAAGAGATGGCTGTAAATGTTTGTTACTTTGGGGTTATCCAACTAATCACCCTTGTTCACAGCACCCTAGTTTTCTTTTGCAGGTTCCCTTTCTACCTCTGTATTGAGGTCCTGGGAGGAAGCCCAAGGGCCCAAGCGGGGCCTCTTCCTGCCTGGAATAGCCTTGGGGAAATTAGGAGACTTGGGCACGGCCATTGAATGATGTCACCTGGACCTGGCCTCTTGAGAGAGTGTGTCCCAGTGTGGCAAGGTTAGCAGTAGAGGTCCATGCCAGCAGTGTGGTTCCAGGTGGCCCAGATGAGTCTTCCTGCCTGACAGACCTTTGCTGTAAGCAGTGTCTCCTCTAGCCCTTGACAAAAGCACCCCTGGGCTCTAGTGGGGGCCCCACTTTGATGCCCACCCGAGCCCATATCCTCCCTCCTAGACAGTACTCTGGGTACCCAGGATCCTGAGGGTCCCTGCCCAGAGGGCCCCAAGCCTGCGAGAGCAGATCAAGCCACAGTTGGTTTTGGAAGCAGAATGGTGTGGAGAAAGAGCCTGGACAGGAGGGCTGGGTGTTCTCACCAGTGTGCTTGAGGCCCCCTGTGGTGTGAAATGGGACTGGGGCTGGGATAAAAAAGTAGGTGGGTTGTGGGCTCAGGCCATGGGCCCCATTTGTACTCTTGCCCCGGGCCCCTAGAATGTTAGGAGTGCGCTGGACTGTGATCTTGATGCCTCGATGGTGTGGCAGCCTTGATTCCAGCCTGTTTTCTAAGCCTGACCTGTAGCCTCCTGTGGATTCTGAGAGTCCCTAATAACCTTCTAATACATTTTTTTCTTCATATAGTAAGAGTAGGTTTCTGTTGTTTACCAAGAACACAGAATGAAACAGAAATCTGAAAGGAAATTAATTTCACCTTCCATCCAATAAAGACTGTGTCTCCAGCACCCTGGTTAGCATCATGTTCTCTGGGGGTTGAACACCCAGGTTAGAGCCACAGTCACCTCCTGTGACTCACACCCGGTCACTGCTTCATCCCCAGGCAGGATCAGAAAAGGATAAACAAATGGAATTGATAAATATCTATTAATAAATACAATTTTAGCAAGTTGTCATACAGGTTCCATCCATTCTAGAAAAGTGATATAATCTCAAATATTTAAAATATTAAAGTTTAAGGTGGCTAGTTAGCTCGGTTGGTTAGAAGGTCATACTAAAATATAAAGGTTGTTAAAGAAAATTCACCTTGTTTAAAAGTGAATGCTTTTAGTGAGGTTTTTTTTTTTTTTTGGTTATATCCACTTCAAATCTTTGAAATCCATCAGTCTTTCTAAAAGGACTTTATTACTTCAATATTTATTTTAGAAGTGTTTATATGTGTTGTGTTTACTTTAGTCACAAGTCTTAACTCCCAAACTGGAATATGTCAGCTCTCTGAGGCCAGGAACCGTCTGAGTCATCGCTGTGGCACGATGTTGTGCGTACGATAGGACCTCAGCAAATATTTGTTGAAATAATAGTTAGCATTTATAATAAGCATTATTATATGCTTATATTTAGCATTTTACACATGCTGATTCAATACCAGTCCTTGTGGGCTGTGGAAAAACAGATTAAATTTTAAATAAGTAAAAAGAAAAATATATATATATTTACCACTGTCCTATAATAAAAGTTTGAGGCAAATTTAAGAGATTATTAGTAATGATGCATAAAGGTTTTAGTAGAAGGGAAAGTGGAGATATTGGAGATTATGGTAAGTAGTGACATAATGTAAGAAAAAGTTCCAGGCAGGAAGCCAAAGAAAAGCATAGGTGACAAGAGAAGTTAAGATAAAAATCAGAATTGTGGGAGATAATAAGTATAAATAATGAGATATCATATGTTGAGTGTCATTCTTCAAAACATTTTATTTGGAGCCTCTCATCTCTGGAGAGATAAGTGGGCCAATCACTTTACTGGAGTACCTGATACTCAGAGGCCACGTGGACCCTAAGAGAAGCAAGAATTGAAACCAGATTTTCACTGCTGCTCTAGTCACGACAATTTGAAAAGTGAATAAGAAACAGAGTAGGATAACTTCGTCTTTATGATGAAAAGAGAAAACCTGCTAACGATGGCTGACCTTTATTCACAGTTTGCACAGCAGGCATCTATGTTAGCTTCTTTAATCTTCATAATGTAATGAGCTGTTACTCCATTTGTCAGATGAGAAGACTGAGGAACAAAATGGTTCAATAACCTTCCCAAGGTTACACAGGTCCCAAGTGGTAGCTGGAGGAGCAGATTTTGAATCCTGTTTGGCTCCACCACCGCACTTCCTGTCTCTTCACTTCATTCTGAGCAATCTTTCTTATCCTGGAGAAGAAAGAGTCTATTGAAGTAGTACATGTAGACATGCGTTTGGACTCAACAGCTTCAATGATTGTTGGCGTTTAACAGATCTGGCTTCTGTGCTTGTGGCTAGGCCAGAAGTACTAATAATAGTTTCACTTATTTATTGAGCACTTACTCCATGTGGCTTAATTTTATTTTCAACATCTTTTCCATGGTGGCCTTCTACAGCTGTGGAAACAAAGGCATGGCGGGTAAATAACTAGCAGAGGTTCACATAGGCAGAAAGTGACAGAGCCAAGAATTCGGTTTAGAACTTTGTAACTCCAAAGACTCTTCTCTGAAGAATTCCACTAAACAGCTGAAGTGCCCTCTTCACCTCTCTCCCAGGCGTGGCTTTCTCTTTCCTCCCAGCACTCTGTCCTCTAAGAGCCCTTAGTTGCCATCATCATTATTGAGGTGGTTGATGTTGGTTCCCTTCTCAACAGTCATGCCCACCTTCTTCCATGTTAATGGAACAATGATTTCGTTCATCTCTTGAGAAGCCAGTGGTGGGTTTAGGCATCAGCATGTGTATGCAATTCTGGCTAATGAAATATGAGGGAAAATCTGCTGCAGGGTAGTTTCCAGAGAAATTTTCCTTTGTCTTAAGAAAGAGTGATCTCTTCCTTCCTTCTTCAACTTTTACAGATTGTTAGAGGTTGTAATATCTGGAGTAATGGTGGCCATCTTGCACCCATGAGGGGACAACTCAAATTAGAAAAATTTCTTAGCCAACATGCTAAGAAATTCAGAGTGAAGGTAGGTCAGAACTTCTTGTCATATGAATAATAACATATCTTTACTGCTTAAGTCACTTCTGTTTGGGTTTTCTATCACATGCAGTTGCAAGCATCCTGATACAATTAATGTCATCACCATCATTATCATATCATCATCAACATTTATTTAGTGCTGACTATTGCCAAACACTGTGTTGAGCTTATTATGTGCATTATCTTATTTAATCCTCACTAGAACTCTGTGAGCTAGGTGCTTTTATCATTTATGTTTTACAGATGAGCAAATTGCACTTTAAAGAGGTTAATCTGTCCAAGGACCCACAGCAGGGAAGCAGCAGAACAATGATTTGAAGTACCAGACATTTTACTTCCTTCGTCTTTTTTACTTGCAATAAAACACAAGTTTTATTATCCTTGTTTTGTTGATGAGGGACCTGCAGTTTAAAGAGATTAAGTACTGCCTCATAGCTAGTAACGGAAAGATTCAAACGAGATCTTTCTGACTCCAAGCCTGTGTTTTTCACTCTGCGCAGCCTCCCACTTTTCTGTCTTCCCAAACTCTGAAAGTGCTCCTTATTCTCAACCTTTTCTTTAACTCTTTCTTCTCTACCCCTTCCCTACTCCGTGTCCCCATCGTCCAGCCCCTTGCTTTCTCCTGGTTGACAATGGATACTCATCCCTGCTCCCAAGTGGTCTAACTAATCTGCTACACCTCCTAGTAACAGGATGCCTTGACTTTGTTAACACGTGCCTGTCTCTTGACAGCCCTGACACCTTGATGAAAGGATGGTGACCTCAGGCTGTGGCAGTCACAAGCTGGGGTAGAGTATGCAAGCCCTTGGGCTTGCTTCAGACCACCGTGTGCCAGGGGTTGTTGGGAGTGCTTTCCTGCATGTGGCTCACCAACTGAGTCAGCTCAAACTCTGCAGCTTTGCTCCTCAGAATGATTAGAATGGAATGAAGAAAAAACCCCATATGTAGACCAAGGTAAAATTGAAATATTGACATTGTTAAAATATTAGAGACCAATCAAAAAAGGAAGAGGACAGAATGCGAGTTAGTCACTACTCTCAGTAATGTCAAGCTACTCTGGAGCCTCTAATCCTTCACTACTCCTGCCCACTATGCTTCCCGCTCTCCTGCAGGCTGATCTCACTGGGAAGCTGTGGCCCTTCCTCCCCCACTGCAGTTTCTCACACTTGAGCCAGGCTCCTTGCCTTTATTCATAGGTCTGGATTGTTCCTGTTGCTCTGCCACCCTATCTTTCAGTCCAAATCCTACCCATTCTTCAAGACTCAGTGCAAGTTCCATGAAGCCTTTTTGAAACATACCTGCTCACATGAATCTCTACATTTCCTTGAATTTAGGTTGCTATTTAGGAGTGGTGATGCTTCAACTCCTAAGTGTGGGTGCTTCTAGAAGTTGTTTCCCCCTTTGAACCCTTTGAACTTAAGCGTTATTGACATGATTAGCCTTGGAATTGCTGACCCTTGAGGAGCCCTTGCCTGTGCCCTCAGCAGTCTTTGCTGTCTAAGACTACAACACACCCAGGGTGGAGAGCATCTGATGTTTTTGCCTGACCTCCATCCTTTCTTTCTTCTTCTGGTAATGTTATCTCATTTTTCCTTTGGAATAGCTAGGGGAGGGCATGGGACGCAATCCTGGTCAATCAGCTTATTTAACCTCCCAAGTCACCTGATTTGTTCAAAGAGAGCGTATCACTCAGGCCCGTCCAACAGGAATCAGTATGAGATTTATGTGGAACTGTTTTTAAAGGAGAGAAAGGCATTCAAATTGAAAAGAAAATAAATTATTTCTGTTTATAGATGACATGATCTTCTTAATAGAAATCCCTAAAGATTCCACCAAAAAACTGTTAGAACTAATAAACAAATACAATAAAGTTGTAGGATACAAAATCAACATACAAAAAAATCAGTAGTGTTCTATACGCTAACAATAAACTATCTGAAAAAGAAATCAAGAAAATGATACTATTTACAACAGCATCAAAAAAGGGCGGGGGGAGAAGTAAATTTAACCAAGCAGGTGAAAGATCTGTACACTAAAAACTGTAAGACACTGATGAAAGAAATTGAAGAAGATACATATTCATGTATTGAATATTCATAGATTGAAAGGATTAATATTGTTAAAATGTCCATAATACACAAAACAATCTACAGATTCAATGTAATTCCTTTCAAAATTCCAGTGGCATTTTCCACAGAAATAGGAAAAACAATTCTAAAATTCATATGGAATCACAAAAGAACCCAATAGACAAAGTAATTTTGAGCAAAAAGGACAAAGCCAGAGATATCACACTACCTGATTTCAAATTCTACTACAAAGCTACAGTAATCAAAACAGCATGATCCTGGCATAAAAACAGACACATAGACCAATGAAACAAAATAGAGAGCCCAGAAATAAGTCCATCCATGCATTTACCATTAATTTATCTTTGACAAAAGTGCCATGAACACACAATAGGGATGGGGAAATCTCTACAATAAATGGTATTGACAAAACTGCATATCCACATGCATAATAATGAAATTGAACATTTATTTCACACGATATGCAAGAATCAATTCAAAATGGATCAAAGACTTAAATATAAGATCTCAAGCTGTAAAACTATTAGAAAAAAACATAAGGAAAATACTTCTTGATTTTGATTTTTTGGATATGACCCCAAAAGCACAGGCAACAAAAGCAAAAATAGACAAATGGGATTGCATCTAACTAAAAAGTTTCTGCACAGCAAAGGAAACAATCAACAAAGTAAAGAGATAACGTATAGGATGGGAGAAAATATTTGCAAATCATACATCTGATAAGGGGTGTTCTGCAGTGGGCAGGTCTATGCAAACTTACCCCAGAAGTTCTAGGAAGCTGAGAGGCTAAAGAAAGAGGCTGATGTATCCAGTTTCTCAGAAAGAAATATTTAATAGGGACTTAAGATCAGGAGCCCTATCTATGAGATAGGGCAGTGAGACAAGACAAGATGGTATCCCTGTGCCATTATCCCCCAGACCTAGGGCTTGTATGCCTTGGGAAGGAATGTGTAGGACAATTGAAGTCAACTCCTCACAGAAAGGCAAGAATACCATGTAAATCTGCCTAAGGGTGGGATTTATGGTCAAGGTTGTTTGGACCTAAGGGCAAGATTTATATTAACAGTAGATAAAAGAGAAATCTAGAGGCATTCCTGGAACACAGGTTAATCAGAAGTCAATGTGACAGATTAGCATCCAAGATGGAGTTGCTTTAGCCCCCACAAGGGGTTAATATCCAAAATATATAAGGAACTCAAAAACCCAATAGTAAGAAAACAAAGAACCTGATTCCTGATTAAAAAATGGGCAAAGAACCTGAATAGACACTTCTCAAAAGAAGACATACAAATGGCCAATGGGTATATGAAAAAATGCTCAATATCACTAATCATCAGGGAAATGCAAATCAAAGCCAAAATGAGATACTACTTCACTCCAGTTAGAATGGGTATTATCAAAAAGACAAAAGAAAACAAGTAATGATGAGAATGTGGAGAAAAAGGAACCCTGGCACACTGTTGGTGGAAATGTAAATTAGCACAGCCATTATGAAAAACAGTATGGAGTTTCCACAACAAATTAAAGATAGAACTACCATTTGATGCAGCAATCCTACTTTTGGGTATCTATCCAAAGGAAATGAAATGAGTGTATCAAAGAGATAGCTACACCCCCATGTTCATTGCGCATTATTCACCATAGCCAAGATATGCAATCAACCTGAGTGTCTGATGGTGGATGAATGGAGAAATAAAATGTGATATTTTACATATATAGTGGAATAGTATTCAGCCTTATAAAAGAAGGAAATCCTGTCATTTGCAACAACGGGGGGTGAACCTGGAGGATATGGTGCTAAGTGAAATAAGCCAGACACAGAAAGCCAAATACTGCATGATATAACTTATGTGTGGAATCTAAAAAAGTCAAACTCATAGAAACAGAGTTGCCAGGGATTGGGAGTTTGGGGTATGGGTAGATGTTGGTCAAAGTATACAAAATTTTAGTAGGACAGGATCAAAAAGTTCTGGAGATCTATAGTGTACAGCATGTGACCATAGTTGATAGTAATGTATTGTATACTTGAAAGTTGCTAAAACAGTAGCAACTTATGTTGCTACTGATAATGT
>NW_012152174.1:4103208-4104378 GCF_000956105.1 Propithecus coquereli | reverse complement strand
CCCGCCTCGGCCTCCCAGAGTGCTAGGATTACAGGCGTGAGCCACCGCGCCCGGCACCTTTTTTTTTTAAATCAAGTATATTCTAGACATCTTTCCTTGTCAATAAATATACTTCTATACAATCATCTTAAAGGTGGGCTGCATTGTGTCCTATTGTCTAGATATACATAATTTATTTTGCTAGTCCCTATTGTTGGGCAAAGAAAGTAGTTTCTGGTTTTCCTGTATACAGTATAACATCCTTATAGTTACATCTTTGTGCACATCTTTGAATATTTCCCATAAATTCCTTGAATTGGAATTGGAATTTTGTGGCAAATTGTGCTTGTTTTTAAGGTTTTCATGCACTTCGTCAAATTATTCTACAGGAAGGTCGTGCCAGTTTATGAGTGGCCACCACCTGAGTACCAGTTTTCACGTATTAATGATAACTCCACCTACTTTGGGGCTGGAGTGGAACAAACCACACAGGCTTGCTTTCTTTTTCAATCTATTTACCTCTTCTTTATGGTTTTGCTTCTTGTTATCCCAGATACATTAGGAACTTTCAGTAGGATGGAGGTATCTTGTCCTTGCACACACTTAACCAGTACCTGCTCACTGCCGGCCACGTGCTCAGGCTGGGGCTCGGTACACCTGTGGGCAGGACCCAGCCCCTATCCTCGAGGAGCTTGCAACCTAATGATATTAACTAGAACCAGAATTTCACAGAAGTCATAACCAATTCATGCATAGTCATTTTCAGATACCTCTTGATGTGTATTATCTCATGTAATGTATATAACAAAGCTGATCTCAGCCTTACTTCATCCATTTTACAGACACAGACATGAGACTGAAAGATACTGGTTGAAAGTCCATACAACTAACACACAGCAAAGTAACAATTCTAAATCTCATGCTTCTTCCATCATACCCCTAAAAGGGCAGGGGAGGCCGGGCATGGTGGCTCACACCTGTAATCCTAGCACTCTGGCAGGCCAAGGCCAGAGGATCACTTGAGCTCCGGAGTTCGAGACCAGCCTGAGCAAGAGGGAGATCCTGTCTCTACTAAAAATAAAAAAAGTTAGCTGGGCGTGGTGGCATGCACCTGTAGTCCCAGCTACTCAGGAGGCTGAGGCAGGAGGATCACTTGAGCCCAGGAGTTTGAGGTTGCAGTGAGCTATGATG
>NW_012152174.1:4102654-4103158 GCF_000956105.1 Propithecus coquereli | reverse complement strand
TATCAAGTTCTTCCACTTCCACACCTGTCCCACTGGAAGGTCTTGAGTGGCGCTGTCATCTCCTACGATAACAACGCCTTCTTCTGGAATAGATCCTGAAGGACCTGCCTGAGGCTGTATACTTCTATAGGGAGAAGTAGTACACTCTAAAATAATGATAAAAGTATAGGATAGTAAATACATAAACCAGTAACAGTGGCTGATAAGCATTATCAAGTTATTTACGTACTGTACATAATTGTATGTGCTATCCTTTTATACAACTGGCAGTGCAATAGGTTTACACTAGCATCACAAACACATGAGAAATGCATTGTGCTATGATGTTAGGACAATTATGATGTCACTAGGCCATAGGAATTTTTCAGCTCTATTATAATCTCATGGAACTACAGTCGTATATACGGTTCATTGTTGACTGAAATGTCATTATTCAGTGCATGACTATATATTTTTTCTTTTTGTTTTTATTGCTTGGTAACCTTTTTTTTTTTTTTTTTTTTT
>NW_012152174.1:4078880-4100343 GCF_000956105.1 Propithecus coquereli | reverse complement strand
AATAAAGCTGGGTGGAGAATTTCTTTTTTAAAAAAAGGAGAGAAGCTCCTTAATCTAATTTTATGAATGCCTGGGTTCTTTGGGATTCTAATTTGAGAGTCTGCTAAGAATAAAGCCAACATAGAGGAAATTAGATAAATATTTAGCAAGAGAGAGATTGATAAATTCCATCATTTGCCTGAATTATGTATCCAGCCAAACCCTTAACATTTTCATTTTCTTGAGACAATAGGTTTCCTTTTGCTTAAGTTTGCTTGTGTTGGGATTTTTCTCAATTGGAACTCAAACAGTCTCAACAAACCATTCACCCAAGAAGTGAAGTTTCCTAATTCTGTGTTATTAAACCTGAGCTGTAAGCCTACGCCTTCTGGAAGAAAATGCTTGTCATCCAACAACAACAACAACACTACAGTCCTTCCTTCCCTTCCTCCCTTTCTCAGAGTGTAGGGAAGTGATCAGGGGTCCAACATAAGGCCTTGAAAGCCTCAGCTTTGGTCTTGTCCTCAGAACAGCGATTCTGTGCTCAGAAGGAACTGAGCATGGTTCTCCAGAACTTTATAAAACAGAATTTTGCATCCAGTGCGATGCTTGTGCTAAGAGGCCTTTGTTCTTGGGGAAACCCAAATCTTTCCTGAAATTACCCGAGTGTTCTCAGACCTGTCTAAACACTGAGAGTTCTTGGGTATGTGTTACATGCTGGAAGGTTGTTAGAGATTTAGCAATATGAAGGTACTTTCAGAGAAAGGACAGGCCAGGAAGAATTTCCAATAATTTCATGGTTCTGCTATGGGTTTTGAACAGGTTTATACACTCTGGAGTCATGAGGAGTTTCAGGGCTCTCAGTACAGCAAGACAGCTAGAGAGATGAACAGGGAGGACATTTGCAGAAAATGAAGCAATTTTCAACCGGAAAATGTAGCAACTGCAAAAAACCAGAACTGATACTTCTCGGCTGCTCTTACAGTGTTAGCACTTTTTTTTTTTTTTTTTTTTGGTGGAATAAGTTGAAAAATTGAGTCATCAGATTTTTCAGCAGATGCTCCTCGTTGGGCCCTGTGCCTTGTTCGTGGGGATTTGTTCATGGTCTGGTGAGCTCTGGTTGTGGTGTCTGCCCTGAAGCCTCCTGCCTCACCTTCTTTTCTAGAATGGGGAAGGAGGTGCAGTGGGCTCCAGGCTCAGACTTGGCCAAGTGACCCAGAGCATGGCTGTCTCCTCCCTTTGCTTTGTGCAGATCACCAGACCACAAATGGGGGTAATAGGAACTGAGGCCGACTGGTTTCTGAGTGAGGCTGGCTGGAGTCAGTGTGGCATCAGCTAGGGAAAGGGGAGGTCAAGATTATTGACATTTTCCTCAACCAAATGATGTTGGACAAAAACTAGGCAACTATCAGCTGGTTTGGCATCTCGTAGGCTCCACCTCACCCTTCAAGTTGCCTTGGTAGACTCTAAGTATAGATCTTTGTTCTCTAGGACTTCTTATGTGTTGTTTCCGAAGCCTCCCAAATTCCTTGAAACGTATTTGAGATCAATTAATCATTGTTAACATTTTGTTACATGTATAGTCAATATGTTGATTAACCACGGGGACAGTTTAAGAAATGCATTGTCAGGTGATTTTGTTGTTGTGTAACCATCACAGAGTGCACTGACGCCAACCTAGGTGGCAAGGCCTGCGACACACCTGGGCTATACGGTACAGCCTGTTGCTTCTAGGCCACACACCTGTGCAGCATGTTACTGCACTGACTACTGTAGACAATTGTAGAATAACACAGTGCTAAGTATTTGTATATCTAACCATAGAAAAGGTACAGTAAAAATACGGTATAAAAGAAAAAAAATGGTGCACCTGTCTAGGGCACCTACCATGAATGGGGCTGGCAGGACTGGAGGTTGCTCTGGGCACGTCAGCGAGTGGGGAGTAAACATGAAGGCCTAGGACATTACTGTGCACTGCTGTGGACTTTGTAAACACTGTACACTTAGGCTACACTAAATTTACAAACATTTTTTTTCTTCAATAATAAATTAACCTTAGCTTACTGTAACTTTTTGACTTTATAAACTCTTAAATTTTTTTAACTTTTTGACTCTTGTAATAACGCTTAGCTGAAAATACAAACACATGTAGAGCTAGACAAAAATTTTTTTCTTTATTCTGTGTTTTCTATTTAAATTTTTTTTTTTTTTTTTACTGAGACACAAACACCCACATTAGCCTAGGCCTACACACGGTCCAGCTCATGGATATCAAGTTCTTCCACTTCCACACCTGTCCCACTGGAAGGTCTTGAGTGGCGCTGTCATCTCCTACGATAACAACGCCTTCTTCTGGAATAGATCCTGAAGGACCTGCCTGAGGCTGTATACTTCTATAGGGAGAAGTAGTACACTCTAAAATAATGATAAAAGTATAGGATAGTAAATACATAAACCAGTAACAGTGGCTGATAAGCATTATCAAGTTATTTACGTACTGTACATAATTGTATGTGCTATCCTTTTATACAACTGGCAGTGCAATAGGTTTACACTAGCATCACAAACACATGAGAAATGCATTGTGCTATGATGTTAGGACAATTATGATGTCACTAGGCCATAGGAATTTTTCAGCTCTATTATAATCTCATGGAACTACAGTCGTATATACGGTTCATTGTTGACTGAAATGTCATTATTCAGTGCATGACTATATATTTTTTCTTTTTGTTTTTATTGCTTGGTAACCTTTTTTTTTTTTTTTTTTTGAGACAGAGTCTCACTGTGTTGCCCGGGCTAGAGTGCCGTGGCATCATCCTAGCTCACAGCAACCTCAAACTCCCGGGGTCAAGTGATCCTCCTGCCTCAGCCTCTCGAGTAGCTGGGACTACAGGCATGCGCCACCATGCCCGGCTAATTTTTTCTATGCATTTTTAGTTGTCCAATTAATTTCTTTCTAATTTTAGTAGAGGCGGGGGTCTCGCTCTTGCTCAGGCTGGTCTCGAACTCCTGAGCTCAAACAATCCTCCCGCCTCGGCCTCCCAGAGTGCTAGGATTACAGGCGTGAGCCACCGCGCCCGGCACCTTTTTTTTTTAAATCAAGTATATTCTAGACATCTTTCCTTGTCAATAAATATACTTCTATACAATCATCTTAAAGGTGGGCTGCATTGTGTCCTATTGTCTAGATATACATAATTTATTTTGCTAGTCCCTATTGTTGGGCAAAGAAAGTAGTTTCTGGTTTTCCTGTATACAGTATAACATCCTTATAGTTACATCTTTGTGCACATCTTTGAATATTTCCCATAAATTCCTTGAATTGGAATTGGAATTTTGTGGCAAATTGTGCTTGTTTTTAAGGTTTTCATGCACTTCGTCAAATTATTCTACAGGAAGGTCGTGCCAGTTTATGAGTGGCCACCACCTGAGTACCAGTTTTCACGTATTAATGATAACTCCACCTACTTTGGGGCTGGAGTGGAACAAACCACACAGGCTTGCTTTCTTTTTCAATCTATTTACCTCTTCTTTATGGTTTTGCTTCTTGTTATCCCAGATACATTAGGAACTTTCAGTAGGATGGAGGTATCTTGTCCTTGCACACACTTAACCAGTACCTGCTCACTGCCGGCCACGTGCTCAGGCTGGGGCTCGGTACACCTGTGGGCAGGACCCAGCCCCTATCCTCGAGGAGCTTGCAACCTAATGATATTAACTAGAACCAGAATTTCACAGAAGTCATAACCAATTCATGCATAGTCATTTTCAGATACCTCTTGATGTGTATTATCTCATGTAATGTATATAACAAAGCTGATCTCAGCCTTACTTCATCCATTTTACAGACACAGACATGAGACTGAAAGATACTGGTTGAAAGTCCATACAACTAACACACAGCAAAGTAACAATTCTAAATCTCATGCTTCTTCCATCATACCCCTAAAAGGGCAGGGGAGGCCGGGCATGGTGGCTCACACCTGTAATCCTAGCACTCTGGCAGGCCAAGGCCAGAGGATCACTTGAGCTCCGGAGTTCGAGACCAGCCTGAGCAAGAGGGAGATCCTGTCTCTACTAAAAATAAAAAAAGTTAGCTGGGCGTGGTGGCATGCACCTGTAGTCCCAGCTACTCAGGAGGCTGAGGCAGGAGGATCACTTGAGCCCAGGAGTTTGAGGTTGCAGTGAGCTATGATGACACCATTGCACTCTACCAGGGGCGACAAGAATGAGACTCTGTCTCAAAAAAAAAAAAAGTCAGGCGAAAGAAAGTATTATATTAAGGACATTGGAAAGGCCTTCTTACCCAAAGTTCTCTATTTTGTCATCTCTTATCTCTGAAAATTCCTCAAATATTCCTTTACCACTTCTTGAGATGAACCTCTTTTTAAGAGGTAAATAGAGATATATAAGGCCCTAAGAAAAATAATAATACCTACAGGTTTTCTCCTTATAGGAGGGTGTAGGGTGGAGATGGGGTTGCAGCAATGGAAAGGAAGGTGAATGTACATAATGCCACTGAATTGTACACTTAAAATGGTTAAAATGGTAATTTTTATTAAGTATATTTTACCACAATTTTTTTAAATCACCAAACAAAATCTTTTTTAAAAAGAATACATTATCATCTCTGGAATAAAAAGGAATGGGAAGGTAGAATTTCAGGAGGTGAGCTTCACCTATCCTGTACTTATTAATAAACATGCATGGACCTTCCTTCCAAAAGATGTTGGGACTCTAATATTAATTAAAATAATTAATGTTTTAAGAAATGTTAATTTTTAGAGTTGCTTGAATGTTCAAGTTCAAGAATTCATTTTTATTTCAGAAGTATAATTTTATAAATTATAATTTCATCACATGTTCCCTACAGAGCAGTATATGGAAAATCCAAAAAGGAGACTGCGACCTTCTGACTGTCCAGGGTATGGCAGTATCAGTTCCCAGTTCCCAGGATAATACGACATTCGCGATTGTGATTTCATCAAATTGGGAAAACCCAAGATGTAGACAGGTCATCTTCAAGTGTAGAGGAAGGGAAATTTTTGTTTCTCTTAATGAATAAATGAATAAATGTGTTTCCTTTTATTAGATGAGAATTTTAAAATAGTTTTCCCCCTTTTGCCTTGGCTACGTGGAGCAAAGAGCTAATTTGGGGGATGGTCGCAATGATTGTCTGTAGTTTAAGCTTTATAGTTCAGTGTTTTCCAGGTTTTTCAATCCAGGTCTTAGTTTTAATGAATCAATTGGATTTCTGATTTTTCTCATAAACTTCCTCATAGTTTTTAAATAGGTGGGGAATAAAAGATAAATAAATGGAAGGAGAGATGAAAACAACCCTTTGGCTGGCTGGCTAAAATAGAAAGGCATAGTAAACTACTTTATCAGTTAGCTATCCCAAGGTAGACACCTGCCTGGCTATATTTTACCTGAGTTAGCTGCTTTTCTGCTATCTGTATGCAAACTCTGTGTTCTCTCATCTGCGACTTGCCTGGACCTGGCCAGCTGATCGTCACTTTCTGAAGTTAACATTCTGATACGGTGCTTGGAGAGCCTCTGTTGGAGAAGTGCTGTGTAACACGTATGGCCTTTACATGGAGTTGGAAGGAAAGTCGGCTGAGCCTGAGTGCGCAGGTTACCAAAGTACTGCCAGGGGAGAGCCCAGGCCCAGGGCTTCAAGGCTTGCCCTGGAGGTTGAGCCTGAGTGGTGCTGTCTTCCTCTGAGAAGGTCGTCCATCGCAGTGGGCGTGCCTGCGTATCCTCACACTTGAGTGTAACGTCCAACTTTTGCTAGTGTCCTAGCCCCGGCGTGTCTGTCTTGTGTTTTAGGTTGGTTGCTGGGAAGTGTTTCCTGTGTGAGATTTTAGAGTGTGATGTTTGAGGGGCACAGTGGAGACACTCTGACAATGTTTAAAGGAAGAGAAACGAGCTCATTGGGCTGGGGGCTGAGGGAGAGCAGGCTCTGACATCCAGGGTGCATGCAACCCCCGTTCTCTCTAGCCCCTCCTCCTTCTCCCTCTCTCTCTCTGTCTCTCTCTCTTTCTCTCTTGCTCTCTCTCTCTGTCTCTGTCTCTCTCTATCTCTCTCTCTGTCTCTCTCTCTCTGTCTCTCTCTCTCTCTCTCTCTCTCTCTCTCTATCTCTATCTCTCGTTTCTGCACCACGCTGGGGTCAAACTGATGTCAACAAGATCCAGAAGCTCACCAGCAAGACTTTCTGGTATAGTCTCAGCACAACCCTAGATAGTTTATACTGGGATTAAAGAAGTGAAAGGATCGTATTAAAATGAGTTCTTAGCTTTTCCGCCCCCACCCCTCATTTATTAGTCATTCTGGAAAATCAAATGTCAGGTCAAATATGATGAAAGTTCAAAATCTGTTTCCATGATTAATTTTAATATGCCCTTGAGAAAAGCAGATTCCTTTACTTCCTAAAAGTAGACAGCTTTGCTTCCTAGGCATGTCTCTCTTTATTTTCAGGGAACACACAAAGATGACAAAGATGACAAAAATATTGGGAGCAGAGACTAATTTTTAGCAAATAGGAGGAAGTTTCAGAGGATTTATAAAGATATAAACACAGCAAAGAGCAATGAAGCCAACTCTATAGTTCAAGTACTGGGGGACTTTTTAGCCCAACATTGTTCTTTTTGAGGGTCTATGGCCGTATGTGATAATTCCTGTCACTCAAAATTCAGTAGGCAGACCAGCATATCTGACATCACTTGGGAACTTTTCAGAAAAGTCTTGGATGCCGTAGATTAATATTAATTTGAAGGTGATCACATTAACTTTTAAGTTAATATTTAGATAAACCAAATTTTCTTTGCTTCAGCTTATTGGTTCCAATGAGTTCTTATTATCAGTAATAATTCAACTTTACCAACTCATATTTCCTTGGCAATGCCTAAGACAGGATCTTGGTTCATCTTCAACATGCCCTTAAGCTTTTCCTGGAATCCTCAGGATGTCACCCGCATGCTACCTGAGGAGCAGATTCCCCTCTCCTGCTGTTACCGGTTGTTGTTGCCTGTTGCTTACTGCCTGCGGGGGTGTTCCACGGGAGCCCCGAGTCCCCTCCCAGGGGCAGATACATGGAAGGGCCATGTTTCCTGCAGTATTCACCACATCAGGACGACCCTGGGTCATGAGCAGAAATGGGGAGGGTGCCACCTCCTCCAATCTCTGTTGAATGTTGTCCCCGGGCCTATGGAGTCTTGTGTATACCGTAATATCATTCCTAGCCCCACTCTTCACAGATCTAGGTATGTTAAAGGCTGTAGTTTTGACTGACACCTCGTGTCCTCACTATTTCACACTTCCATCACCAGGCACACTGGCACCAAAACCTTCACACAAGCTACTTCCTCCCTGAAAATCACCTCATGCAGAATAATCAATGCCTGTGGGTCACAATTGATCCTGGTCCATCATATACCGTACTCTCAGAGTTTGAATTCCAGTTCAGGCTCGGCTGGAACCCCAGCTCTGAGCAGCAATGGTATGTTGTAGCTGGTTGAAACATCAACCACCACCACCACCAACAACCACATCAACAGCCAATGCATGCTTTTCTTTACTGATAAAATCCAGCCACCTAGAGAAGTATTTTCCTAGATCACTGGAGATGTTCTTTGAGCTATCTGCTGAGATTACAGCAAGGAAATATAATTTAATTTTGAAAATTACATTTTAGGATGGGCATGGATAAAGTAGGAAGGGGCCGTGATAAGCAAGAAGGATGTTGAGGTGTCTGGAAACCATTTACACAGAGTACAAGGAAGTAGAGAGGTTTGACTTGGAAAATGAAGGCCAGGATAACGTCTTTAAATATTTAAAACAGCTGTCATGTGGCCAGGTAAAGGTCTCTTGTTCTGGATTATTCTGGTGTCCAGACTAAGATCAGTGGGAGGAAATTACAGACTGACAGATTCTAAACCACAAATCGATGAACAAGGAGTCAACGCCCTGGGAGGCAGAGTTCTCTACCGCTCATGTGTCTAAACGGAGAGGAATGTGTTCACATCAGAGCACTTTGGGGGAAATTACTGGATCAGAGGGAAAATTAACCCAGACAGTGTTGTCTCTTAAAAATTAAAGGCTGGAAGTAGTCTGAGAGATGATCATCCGAGTTTAGGAGACTAACCTGGAGTAAGGGTTTGATTCGCCCCAGGCCACACTAATTACTGGCAGAGGGGAGCTGGAGCCTGCATTTCTGACTCCTGCCTCAGGATGCTTTTCACCTCCTGCCATGCTATCCTCTGGCATCCCGTACAAAGATCAGCTCCTTCAATGCTACACCTCCCCAAGGGGGTCAGGTGAGTGAACGGGAAAATGGAGGAAAATATGGTAGGACTTGCGTGACTTACTCACTGGAAACTGTTATGAAGTAGTTTAATGCTGTCAAGGTTGAACTGTCTACCTCGAGTCTTTCCACCAACCAATCGAATCCTTTCATTTCTACAAATAGATATATCTTTTTCAGAATATGTTAATAGAGTTTAAAGCTATTCTCCACTTATACATTGACTCATTTGATAGCCATTTCAATTGAATATTTATTTCTTAGTACATAGGTTACAAATCTATTAATACTTAGGCTTTGAGTCAAATGAAATGAAACAATGAGCATTAAGAGGTCATATTTAATTAATTGAAAGAGCAGAGCCACTCGTGAAAAAGATAAAGAAATTCCTTCAGATGAATTATGAGAACAAACTGTTCTAAAGGACATACTTACTTATACTCAGAGATTGTGCATTTTCTGAATTGATTGTAGATCTTTGAGTCCCTTGGGAGTCAGTTTCATTCATGGCCCAAGATCGAGCTTGCTGACACTTTACTGTCTGGTCCGATAGGCCAATCATTGCAGTGTCAACTTCTCCATTTGTGAAACAGGGCACAGCACTGTCCCTCTCTAGCACCTCCAGGTCTGCTGGAGGAGGCATGCGCAAGAGCTGCAAGAATTAAAATATGCAGTACCACCATCACACCCATCAACTTTTAGCAAAAAGCTTAGGCTGTAGAAGTAATCAAATGCAATTATGGCTGGGAGAAGGGAGTGGAGAAGAAAATTTAAAGCATTTTTAACAACTAGAAACTTCAAATCCATTTCATTAATCATAATATTAATAGAATGCTGAACTCCATCCCTTACCTCTTCCTGTTTCTTCTCCTTTCTCTTTTTCCTTTTCCCTCCTTCTTACTTCTCCCTCCATCTATTTTTTTTATATCACCACTTCCTCCTTTCTTTCTTTCTGGTCCCTTCCCCATGTCCTTTGCGCATCTAAAAATATGAAAGTGCAGTTTAACAATGTAGGCACACTGAAAGGTAAGATACATGAGCAAAGTCGACCATCTTTGTTTGTTTTGTGCTTTCATTAAAAACCGTCTATAGAGTGCAAGTCACCATGCTAGACATTACAGAGAAAGCAGAAAGGTGAACAAATATAGCCCGTGCCCCACAGGTGTTTATACTCTAATGGGGGAAAAACAGACACTTGGGAGACACTGCTTAGTGCCTGAAGAGAGGGCATACAACATGTCATGGGAGAAGGGGGGAATTCAGGAGTGCAATGGAGTTCGTAGAATTAGACTCATGGAGTGATGAGCAGACAGCAGTTCATTTATTCATCACTCATACAAGGGTTTTTTGTGTGTCTGTCTCTATGTGCCAGGTATTGTGCTTGGAACTGGGGATATGACAATGAACAAAGGCACTATGATCCCATCTTCGTGGCACTCTCAGTCTAGTGTGGGACACAGACTTTAAGCAAATAAACATACATACTCATATGTAAATAACAAAGGAAAGTACAGGATCTCCAGAGACAGGAATAGCTAGATTGGAAGTGGGGCATAACAGAGCGCTCTGAGATCTTAGAGATGAACATGAGACCATGTAGGGGAGAGTGAGGAAAGTTCTCCAGGCAGCGGTAACAGCATGAATCAAACAGAGTCTTGGGGCAGTTTCCTGATATTTCAAGAAACCAAAGATAGGCCTTGGTGGCCTAACCTCAGTAGGCAGAAGGGAGAATGATAAGATATAAGGTTTGGCAGCTGGCAGAGGCTAGATGAAATGGGGCCTTTTAAATCATGGTAAGAATTTTAGATTTTATTCTAAGTGCAGTTGGAAATGGTTGAAAAATTTAAGTAGGGAAGTGACATAACCCAATTCATATTGTAAGAAGTACCCTCTGACTACCACTGAAAGACTAAACTAGATGGAACAAGAGTGGGCACAAGAGTCCAGGTGATGGTGGCTGGATGGACCTGGCTGGTGGCAATGATATGGAGACCAATGTTAGAGTCTATGTCAGGATTAGAGAACAAGGTGACTTTTCAATCAGTATCCATTTTCTCCAGCCAAGATGAATTTTTGGTTCTTCTCTTCCCACTCAGTGAGTTTTGAAGAATTTGTCATTTAATTCCCAGTAATTTTCTCTGTTACCATTTCATGTTCAATCAATATCACTGTCAACCCACTCAAATGTCATTTGTCCTGGTTCTTCTCAACTCCTGGGTTTCCCTGGGCTCTGTCCTACCCATGTCCTTCCTTTCCCTGTCCTTTCTCTTCTGTGAGGGAATCTGAAGGAGGTAGTCCCTGGGAACCCGTCGAAGGGGAAGGAAAAGACTGTGGGGAGGGGAGCCAAAGTAGGGGACTGGGGGCCCAGAGGAACTTTGCTGATTCCTTCCAATTTTTGCCAAACCTTTTACTTATTTAAGACATCTATGATTAGAAAAAGAGAAGCTGTGGGCAGATGTCCTCTCACATCCTGCCTCACATGCCCTGTCACAGTAGAAATGATGACCACAGGCCCGTGTAAGCAGAATTGGCCCCCAAGGCCAGCATCATAGTGATTCCTCCGGGGAAAAGCTCTACCAAATTGGAGTCGTTATTGAGAATTTCACCGATGTCTGAAAATCTGAGTGCTGCAAGGGGGCCAGGCATGACACTTGGCACCCTTAAGGAGGGTTTGGAGCAGACCTCATATATCTGTTGGATCCCTGGGCTTAAGCAGTGAGCGTTCCTCAGAGAAATCAGGTAAATTTCCTGGGAAGGACAACACATGAATGCATTGGCCCTTTGACTCCAAAGCCTTTATTAAATTAGAGAACAGGAGAACTGTTCAGCATTTTCTTAGTGGTTATATGAGGCAATAAAAACTCCAGTTGGACTTTGTCCTAAGGGACTGTAATTTGAGGTTCCTTTCTTAGGTATGATTTATAAGCCTCTGGAGAGAACTGTGGTATAATAAAAAATATATTTGATCTTTGTTCTCTATTTCTGGCTCAGAGTTCCCTAAACCCTGGGAATCTCCTGAGTGATAAGAGTACATCTTGTTATTCATAATGAGCCCCTTTCAACCACACCCGAGTTTATGCTAATGAAGTGGCCCTTGGTGGGCCTCTGGATGGCTTCAGGATAGCGGCTGGTTGCCAGAAAGACCAAGCTGGTGATTAAAAATTTGGAGCTTTCAGCACTTCCTCCTCCAGGAAGGGGAGAGGTGCTAGAGATTGAGTCCAATTACCAATGACCAGTGATTTAATCAATCATGCCCACCTTAAAAAAAAAAAACTCCATAAAAACCCCTGGTATCAGGGATTCTAATTCAGTAGGCCTGGGCTGGGGCCATGGAATCTGTATTGAAACAACCCTCTAAGAAATTTGGATGAGCAACCATATCTGGGAGCTACTTTTCTGGAAAACCTACTTTTCACAACTCAAGTTAATCCAGGTCACCAACTAGTTTTGTTAACAATTTGCTTTTGTTATCTAAGGGACATCATCCCTCCCTTCCTTTCAGACTGTGAGGTTCTAGAGGAGCTTAGACGGCCTCTGGCTACAGAAATAGCCCATAATCCATAGTGGCCAGTCAACAGAGTCCATCCTTTTTTAAAAGTGATTGTTTGAGAATGGGCACATGAAGCAAGTTGGTTCAGTAAAACCAATCCTTCGATTTTCACCAGACGTTGCAAAGGAAATTTTCTCTTTCTGCTGAGATTGCTAGTCTGGATGGATGTAAATCAGCACCTGCTGGTGGCTATCTTGCCTCTGTGAAGGTCGTGCTGCCTGAGAATGGAGCCAAGATAAGGCAATTGTAGGGTATGGGGTGCACAGAGAGAGAGAGAAAGAGAGAGTGAGTCAGACACTGGCGACATCAATCAATGCCATGCCTAAAGCTAGATCACTACCAGAACTTTCTATCATAGGCACCAATAAATCCCCCCCCTTTTTTTTTCCCTCTATTTAGCCAGTTCAAGTTGGGTTTCCATCACTTAAACCAAATTGCCCTTCCACTCTAGTTCCAGATGGCCTGGAAAGAACATGAACAAAGCTCCTAAATCTCTCTGCCTGAAATTACCTGGGGTCAGGAGACTGGGTCTGAGTCTTGGTGCCACCATCATTTACTACTAATGATCAGGAACAAGCCCTATAATCCCCTGTAAAGTGTGGATAAAAATACCTCCCCTCCATGTGTCACAGGGTTATTGTGACAGCTGAACGAGATGGAGGATGTACATTTGCTATCTTAGCGGTATGCATGTGTTAAAATGAAAACGTGGGGCAGAAGAGAAAAGCAGTGATGACATTTGGTGTCTGCTCTGTGCCAGGCACAGTGCCAGGCCCTCTGCATATGTAATCATATTTCATCTCTACAACAGCCCTGTGAGGCAGGTTGCGGTGACGGTTCACATCCACATATGCAGCACTTGGTGTATCGCCCGGTTTGGAGAAGTTGCTCTATAAATATTAATTTCCTGTTGTAACTGTGCCACCAGGTTAGTGACTTGGGATAAATAATATCTCTAGTCTTCAGGTTTCTTCAACTGTAATATGGGGGCTTGAACTGAATGGTATTTAATGTACCATCTAGACTTAATTGTTTAAGACAGAATTTTTGCCCAGGGCACTTGGAAAAAGGGTTCTGTGATGAGAAAAGTTTGGGATACACAGGGATCAAAGTCAAACAAGGTCTTGTCCAAGGTCGCATAGCAAATCTGTAGCTGACCTGGGTACAATTGGATGTTCTATGTCTTAACAGGAGTTTGGGTTACACAGGTGCATGCGTTTGTCCCAACAAGGCACCTTATTAGTAGACTTAGTATTTGTGCATTTCATAGCATGTAAATTTACGTCAGAAGGAAAGATCTATAAACAAATTTTGAGTTCTAGTTAATGATATGCGTGCTGGCGTATTTAGGGGGAAGCATACTGACGCCTGTAATTTACTTCAAAATGCACCACAATTAGGATGGAGTAATGGATGGGTAGAAAGATAGACAGATGGACAGATGTGATAAAGCACATCTGGTAAAATGATAATGATAGAATTGAGGTGGGGTCATGCCAGCGTGCCCTGGTAAGTGCTTTCGATCACGCTGTATGTTTGAGATTTTTCACAATGAAATGTTAGAAAAAAATAACCTGTAGCCAAGCCTGGGTTCCTGCCCAGAGCTCTCTGTCTCTCCAATCAGCCCAGGTCACCTGCTTCCCTCTGGGCCCCCATGAGAAGACACAGTGCCTAAGGGTGTCCGCGCTCCTTCGCCGCGGGCCTCTGAACTGAAACAGGCACACTTTATGTGGTGATTCCCCTCCTAGGCAAAAAAGGCTCACCCTCTCTCCTAACGAGGGAAGCAAAATTCCCTCAAGTTCACGCCCCTCACTTTCATGAGAGCCAGAGCACTCGTTAGGCAGCAGCAAGCAGTTCTGGAACAGCCTCTTCGCTTCAGCTGTCATCGCCTCTATTCCCAGCTGCTCCCTGGGCCTTGGCAGCTCCCCTCCTCGAACCGTCATTTTATCACCCTTGCCCCTCGCTCAGCCTCCTGCTCTCCTCCCGGCACGGCTTCTGGGCCCGGCAAGCCCTACAGACATCTGAGATTCCTCCTTCGCCTTCCCTCTTTTAATCTCACCTGAGACAAGTCCAGGGTTTGAGCAGACGACTCTAATTATGGTTTTAGTATGCTCAGTAAATTAATCAGGCACCTCAGATCTGCTCCTGCTGTGTCTTGAATTCTGCTTTCAGTCCATTTGTGCATAATAATAACTCCTGTCATTGCATACGCTTTTCTTAAGTCTGAGCACTTCCCATCTCTACTCATCGCTCCACGTACATTTTCGCAAGATAAACTGGCACACATTATTCCCCTTTCACAGGTGGGGAATCTAGGAGGAGTTGCAAATTAGCATTTATTGAGTTCCTCCTGTGTGCACTCCCTGGGCCATGTGCTTCTACATACACCGTCCCGCTTGCAAGCCACAAGCTCCTGGTGAGGTGCCTATTGGATGACACCACTTTTGCAAACGAGGAAACTGAGACCCAGAGAGAATGTTTTCTGAGGTACAACAACCACATGGCAACTGCCACTGGAAGTGCAGTCCCACAGAATGTCAGAGCAGGAGGAATATTAGTGGCTTTGTTTTTCACTGTATTTTCCAGTCGAGGCTACTGAGGCCTAGAGCGTTGAAGTGAGCTGTTTAGAAGGAAAGCTAGAATTAGAACTCAGGTCTAAATTTTCTGGCTTGGCCCAATTTAGCAAATGAGAAACTCCACATAGCTCCAGACATATGGGGAAAATAGGAGTGTTTCACACCCTTAGGGTATCTTTTTGCTACTTGGGGCTGGCTGTGCAGTTTTTAAATCCAGCACTTGAGTGCTGGATTGTCTTGAAAACTTAGCCACTCACAGCCTGCGAGGCCCTCGTGCAGCCCAGACATAACCGATGTTCCTTGGGCACTACTTACTTATCTCATGTGCCAGGAGGCTTGGAAGGCAGGAGCAACGTTGGCAGTTGCAGTATAAACACTGGAATGGGAAGTGAATGGAAAAAACACGGCAGGTGCACCCCAGACAGCTGGGCACCTGGGCCTGTTGCTTTATAGCTCCCACTGTCCTCGTCCTGGTTCAGTTTGATTGGGTGTGAGGGTGAATGGGGGGGGATTTTTTTCATTGATCTGATTTGCATCACTGCCACGCCAATAGCGCAAGCTTGCTTATCAGATAGCTTTTGGATATGGCCTTACAAACCGTCCTGTGGACAAGTGGCTCGTAAGTCTGAGTGGCATGTGACAAAGGGGCTCCAAGTCAGGGTAGACTTTAACGTCATTTGGATTGCTCATTAGCAGAGGACTCACCTCTCGCTGGAAGTGTGACTGGGAAAAGGTGATATTGATCCTGCTGTAGTACAACCTGGATTGGACACACGGTGTCCCACACATGCCGTTATGTAAGACTGAATGAGCCAGATTTTGGCACATGTACTACTTCCAGACTCTTGATGTCTGACAGTTGTTGAGTCTCATGGGGCTGGATCCGTCCCTGGGTGTTGGGGATGGGATTTCTCTGAAAAGAGTGGATATTCTCACTGTCAGTCTTCTTGGAGCTGATTATTCCTCAACAAGGTGACCTTGTATCTTGGGGCTATTTGGGCAGTGAAAGGGGAAACTATTAATAATTATTAATAATTACACTGAGACATCAAGTATAAACCAGGACTGATGGTCATCCCCCCTTAGGGCACTCTGAGGTGAGATAAGAGAAAATGCTGCCTCCTTGGGCTCTGTCACAATGGGCCCTGGGAGGGAGAGGGACATAGGGACTCTGAGGGTGGGTTTGGGTCTTGGCACTTACTAGAAACTATTACCCGAATTGTACTTCCGATCCGTTATCTCAGAGTTTTATATGCAGGTTCCTTAAGTGTTACCACCTAGATATTTGTTGTGTGTGGAAAATGCAGGGAAGGGCCTTGCCAGGCATAGAAGAGTGCAGGGGCCTTAACCCCAGCAGTCAGTGGGACAAGGGGCAGCAGGACGACAGTAGCACCAGACAAGGCAGAGCACAGAGCCCAGGTGAGAAGGAGAGGTGAAGGGCACAGCAGGGGCCTTGGCCGGCTTGCAAAGGACCCCCATCCCTCTGTGAATGCATCCCTGTTCCAAGGTCGCCCGCACTTTTTCCTGAGTGACCTTAACAGAGGATTTACGTTGCAATCACAAGCAAAAATGCTTTTAGTTTCTGTGGCTAGTCTGTTGCTTTGTGTGGTTTCGCCCCTTTGGGAAGATAATGGATGTCTTTGGGAAGGAGTCCGAGCTCCAGGGTCCCTAGCCCTCTGCACACGCCTCCAGAATGGCATTTGAGTTTTTTTTTTTTTTTTTTTTTTTTTTTTTTTGAGACAGAGTCTCACTCTGTTGCTCTGGCTAGAGTGAGTGCTGTGGCGTCAGCCTAGCTCAAAGCAACCTCACACTCCTGGGCTCAAGCAATCCTCCTGCCTCAGCCTCCCGAGTAGCTGGGACTACAGACATGCGTCACCATGCCCGGCTAATTTTTTCTGTGTATATATTTTTAGTTGTCCAGATCATTTCTTTCTATTTTTAGTAGAGACGGGGTCTCGCTCTTGCTCAGGCAGGTCTCGAACACCTGAGCTTAAGCGATCCACCCGCCTCGGCCTCCCAGAGTGCTAGGATTACAGGCGTGAGCCACCACGCCTGGCCGGCATTTGAGTTTTAAACTGTAATTGCTGTTGGCTTATCTGTCTCTCCCACTCCCTCTGCTAATAGCAACTTGAGGTTGTTACGGCCCCAGTGTCCGATGCAAACCCGGCAAAAAGTCGAGCATCCAGGGTGTCTGAATAAATGATGGGAAGAGATGGAAACGAGTTGGAGGTGGGATATAGAGAGGTCAAGATATACACTCCATGCTTCTCGAGTTCTGAAATATTCACGTGGGTTTTCCAAGATAATGGAAAACTCTATATATTTTTTTCTATTGCTTTCAATTTGATTTTGTTAATCTACTTTACACCCCATAAAGGAAATAAAAAGGATCTTACTATTGTGGCATAAAAACAGTAGGAGTAAGCAGGATTTATCTTTAATTAATTCATTTAATTAATCAAATGTGTTCAGAAATATTTCTCAATACATCTTTTTCTTTTCGGGCCTTACAACTGATAATATATAGGGATGCTATTTTTCTCATCTTCATTTTTCTCTACAGTATAGGAGTCAACTGAGAAATTGCCACTATTGCCTTGGAGTTATTTTCTATCACAGTCTAGGGCTACTTCCTTCCTTTCATTTGGCTTGCATGCAATTTTTCCTCAGAAAATTTTCCAGATTAAGCTCAGAGTGTTAGGAAAAATTACATCATTTATCTAGTTATTTGTCCTGCACATTATGATCATTCCATAAATGTTACTTAAATAGAACACTTCCTATTTACAAAGGCTTGAATAAAGTTTTTTTTAAAAAAATAAAGATCAAAGAAGCTTTAGCAGATATAAATATATGCAGGTTTTATGTATGCATGTGGTTTTTATAAGTTCCCTGGTAAGTAATAGATGGATAGATTTAAAGGTTAAGATTAAAATTTGAAGGCCGGTGCAGTGGCTCACGCCTGTAATCCTAGCACTCTGGGAGGCTGAGGAAGGAGAACACCTGAGCCCAGGAGTTTGAGGTTGCAGTGAGCTGTGATGATGCCACTGCACTCTAGCCAGGGTGACAGAGACTGTCTCAAAAAAAGAAAACAAAATTAAAATTGAAATTTTACTTTGAAATATTTAAACTTTTTCTTTTTAACAATTTTTATTTGAAAAATGTGAAAAAAGAATGAAATGGAGGTAATAATCACCCAAAACTTTCCCACATTTTTGAGAAATATAATCTCTGCCATCGTCACCACCACCATCAAAATCTAGTTACTGTTATTAACAATTCAGTGCATGTTGCAGGCTTGGTTCATTGCTCTTGGTTACACTCCTATTCCCATGCACGCTCTCTCTCTCTCTCTCTCATACACACAGATGCACTCACACATACATTTTTGTTTAATAAAATGAAATTGTGCTAATTATACTGTGCTCCTGTTTTCTTTTTTCACCTAAAAACATTTTATGGACCTATTTCAAAATCAGTACATACAGATAATTTCTCATTCTCTTTTTAACATTTTGTTTTTTGCATTTCGCTTTTTAAACGGACTGAAATTTATTTCTGCGTATGGTGTGAGACAGGGATCTGACACTGATTTTTCTAAAGGAATTGCCAGGTGTCTCAGTCCCAGTCATGAAATAACTCTCTTTCCCTGCTGATTTAAAACACTGCCTTTATCACGAACTGAATCCCCATATGAACGTGAACCTATTTCTGGACTTTTATTCTGTTTCATTGATCTAATATCAATATGTCTATTGATATTATTTCTGGACAATTAATATATAACTTACATGATTTATAATGTGTTTTGAAACCTACTTGTCTATTCCTGTAGAAAGTGGTTTCAATTTTAATTTCCATTTTAATTTTTATATCTGGTAGGGAAAGTTCCCCTTCATTGCTTCTATTTTCTGGTTTGTTTTGATTTCATTTTTTCATTTTAATTTTAACACAGTAATACATGTACATAAGTTACAAACTAAAACAAGAAGGCTTGTGATTACAAACAACAATTGTCCTGCTACTCTTCAGCCCTTAGCTCCTTCTCCTCAGAGGTAATGACTTTCATTCTTTTAGCTCAACGGTCCCCAACCTTTTTGGCACCAGGGACTGTTTCCATGGAAGACAATTTTTCCACGGACTGGGGGAAGGTGGGTGGTTTCAGGATGATTCAAGCACATTACATTTATTGTGCACTTTATTTCTATTTATTACATCATAATATATAATGAAATAATTATACAACTCACCATAGGTTGGGGATGCCTGTTTTAGCTGATCTTTCTGGCATTTACCTCTACATTTCTAAATAATACGATTACACCACTAATTCCTGATTATGTCTTTCAAACATCATTCATTGACTTATATTTTAGTTGATAAGTCTTCTTCCTCTCTTACATTTCACTCCACTCCCTCTACTGCTTAACAGAGTATATCACAAGTTTTGGTTAAATCAGTAATTAGTGTTTACATTGAGATTGGGTAAACATCTTTAAATTGCAGAATCAATTAGTGTAGTGTGATTGCATTTCCTTTCTTGTATAAAAGAAAATCTTTCACGGGGTTTTTTGGAGTAATTGCTTTTATTTTCACTGTATAATTTTTTATAAACTAATGTCTAAATGTTTCTCCCTATTCCATCAGAAGTACCATGTACCTGTCAGCAGATACTTTTCCTTACGCTCAGAGGCATCAGGTGTTTATTAATTCCCTCCAATCCCCTGTTTCCTCAAGCCTATGTCTTTTTCTTTCTTAATTTACTTCCTCATTTTTGTTGGAGCATATTTTCTAATTGCTGTCAACATTTCTGTATTTTTATGTTTTAGGTATGTTAAACAGCCTGTATTTGGGATTTGTTTATTAGAATTTTTTTTTTGCTTTGATCCAGATGGGTAATCTTAGTCTTCTAACTGCAACAATTAGTCTGTTTACATTTAATGTAATCACTGTACACATATTTAAATCTACCATTTTATTTTGTACTTTCCATCATGCCTGCAATTCTATTTTCTCTCTCTTTCTTTGTCTTCATTTTGATTAGTTGATTTTACTAATTTGAAATTTTTTTCTCCTCTTCTATTTTGGAAGTTGCACACTTTGTTTTTATTTTCTTGCTGGTTATCCTAGAAATTACAATACACATGACTTGACTTATCAAATGTTAATTAATGCCTTTATCCTCCTCTTAACACAAATACTTTAATATTACTTACCACTTTCCCAAATTCCATGCATTATTACTGATTATTTAAATTCTATATATATTTAAAATAAAAGTTATTCTACGTAGTCAATATTCATTTAGATTTATTCACATATTTATCATTTTTCTTGTTCTCCTTTTTCCCCTCAACTTTCCCTTCTACCTGTGATCATTTTCCTTATGTCTGACGTGTTACATTCTCTAGGAAATCCTTTAATACAGATCTACAGAAAGCAAATTTTATAACTTTTCACTTGTCCAATAATGTCATTATGTTGTTTTAACTTTTGAGGTATATTTTTGCTGTGTATAGAATTCGAGGCAGGCAGTTATTTTCTTTTAGTGTATTGAAGGTATTCCCCTGTTTTGTTTTTTTCTTTTTTTTTAAATACTGAGAAGTTAGTTGCCACTCTGTCATGCATTTGAGAGTAATCTTTTATTTTCTAGCTTATGATTTTCTCTTTCCTTTTCTTGTAAACCAAAGTGTGAATTTCTTTATATTTATCCTATTAGGAATTTATTGGACTCCTGAATTTGTGACTGGCTATAATTAATCAATTTTGGAAAATTCTTAGTAATACTGCCTATATCCTATTTTCTGTACTTTCCTCATGGGTCTTATTGGAGATATATGTCTCCAGGGCATAATATACATATGTTAGATTTTTCATTCTGTGTTAAGTGTTGATAAACTATGGCTTGTGGGGAAGTCACCTATTTTTGTCAATAAATTTTTGAATATAGTCATGATTATTTAGTTCCCTGTTGTCTGTGGCTTTTTTTTTTTTTGAGCTGCAGTGGCAGAATTAAGTAGTTACAACAGAGACAGTATGGCCTAATATTTCAGGCATAATCTGAAATTTTGACTATCTGGTCATTCACACAAAAGTTTGCTAATCCATACTCTGTTTTTTATTATTTCTCCTGTTTTCTTCCTCATGCTTTTGGTCTTTCTGGATACTTTCTTCAGACTTATATTCCAGTTTCTTAGCCTAATTTTTGGCTATGTCTGTTCTACTGTTAAACCTGTCAACTTTGTAATTATGGTTGCTGTATTTTTTTAGTTCTAGAATTTCTACTCAGTTCTTTTTAAATCAAAGTCACTTTTTGTAGTTTCCACTTCTCAGTTGAAATGTTCAAGTTTTTCTTTTTATCTTTGAAGGCAGGAAACATGATTTTGGAGTTTGTGCCCAATACTTTCACTATCTGGAATCTTTGTGGGGTTTGTTTCTGTTGTCTTTTTTTATCCCTTGGTTCTCACTCATAGAGACTTTATGCTGGACACTGTTTTGAAATTTTATTTGTAGAAATAATTTAAGCCTAGATTCAAAACATCTACCTCCACAGAGAATCTTAATTTGTTTCTGATACTTTAGGACCACCTTAACTAAAGTTTCAGACTTGAGATTCCCTGAATCATCCCTGTGAGGACAGTGTTACTTTCAATCTATTCTTTCTCTGATTTGAATCACCTGGGAAACTTTAACATTTACTGATGCTTCTGTCCAACTGCCAGAGATTATGATTTGATTGGTCTATGGTGTGGCCCAGACTTTGCAATTTTTAAAAGTAATTCTAATGTGCAGACAAGTTTGCAAAGCTCTGCTCTAAGAGTAGAGCCCTTCAGGACCTCAACTTAATGTGTGGGTATTTATCAGAGTCTCCACTTGGCAGGTCCTTTTATCTGTTTTGTCCAATGAGGCTGCCAAATGCCGCAGCTCCATATTACAGCTGTTTCTTCCTGATCAGGGCAAAAGCATCTTTGGGTACTTGCTTCTTTCTTGCCTCTCATATTCTCCTAAGTTTTAGGCGTTATAATTCTTCACTAGCTTATTTCTTTTTTAATG
>NW_012152174.1:4001403-4077937 GCF_000956105.1 Propithecus coquereli | reverse complement strand
TTTCTATTTTTAGTAGAGACGGGGTCTCGATCTTGCTCAGGCTGGTTTCGAACTCCCGAGCTCAAACAATCCGCCCGCCTCGGCCTCCCAGAGAGCTAGGATTACAGGCGTGAGCCACCGCGCCCGGCCTCTCCTTTTTTTTAAACGAATCATTTTGATTGAATGTTGGCCTTCTTAGATTCATCCTCTACATTACTCATCTTTTCTTTCCTAACTTTTAGTGTGATTTATTTTTGTGCTAGCTCTTAGAAGAGTCCTTCAACTTTATTCTCCAACTCTTCTATTGAATGTTCTATTTTGATTAAATTTTTTCTTTGATTTACTTTTTAACATAATTTCTGTTTCTAGGTATAAGAATACAATGTCTTCATTTATTTCCCTAAGGATTGTAGATTTAAAAATCTTATATCCTCTTCTATTATTTGTTTTCTCCAGATTTCTCTTTTTTTCCTTTCTTCTTGTATTAGTCTTTCTCTTTCATGCTAGAGGATTTCCTTAGCCATCTGGGGAGCCTCGGCACTCTGTTCATATCTAAGAGTGAGCCTTTAAAAGATTGTTCAGAGGCCCTGAGTGTGTGGGAAGAACTTGTTGACCCGTGGGCTCCATTTAGGGGTGATAGAGCAGGGAGTTCATAAATGCAAATCAATCAATCCTGTACTCTTAGCTACTTAGGAGACTGAAGCAGGAGGATTGCTTGAGCCCAGGAATTCGAGGTTACAGTAAGCTATAACTACATCCCTATACTTCAGTCTGGGTGGCAGAGTGAGACCCTCTCTCTAACAAAAATAAAAATAAATTAAAAAAATGAATCTTCTAGTAATCGCCATTTACTCTCTACCTCCATGAGATCAACTTTTTTAGCTCCACATGTGAATGAGAACATGTAATATTTGTCTTTCTGTGCCTGGCTTATTTCACTTAGCATAATGTCTTCCAGTTTCATCCATGTTGCTGCAAGTGACAGAATTTCATTCTTTTTTGTAGCCGAATAGTATTCCATTGTGTATACATACCACATTTTCTTTATCTATTGATCTGTTGATGAACACAGGTTGATTCCATATCTTGGTTGTTGTGAATAGTGCTGTAATAAACATGGCAGTGCAGATATCTCTTCGATACAATAATTTTCTTTCTTTTGGATGTGTACCCAGCAGTGGGATTGCTAGGTCATATGGTAGTTCAATTTTTAATTTTTTTTTTTTTTTTTTGAGACAGAGTCTCACTCTCTTGCCTGGGCTAGAGTGCTATGGCATCAGCCTAGCTCACAGCAACCTCACACTCCTGGACTCAAGCGATCCTCCTGCCTCAGCCTCCCAGGTAGCTGGGACTACAGGCACGTGCCACCATGCCCAGCTAATTTTTTCTTTTTTTAGTTGTTTGGCTAATTTCTTTCTATTTATAGTAGATATGGGGTCTCGCTCTTGTTCAGGCTGGTCTCGAACTCCTGAGCTCAAGCAATGCTCCCGCCTCAGCCTCGACTTTTAATTTTTTGAGGAACCTTCATACTATTTTCCATAATAGCTGTACTAATTTACATTCCCAACAATGGACAAGAATTCTCTTTGTCTACATCCTCACTGACATTTACCTTTTGTCTTTTTTATAATGGCCATTCTGACTTGGGTAAGGCGATATCTCACTGTCATTTTGATTTGCATTTCCCTAATAATTAGTGAAGTTGAGCATTTTTTCATATATATGTTGGCCATTTGTATTTCTTCTTTTGAGAAATGAGTCTGGGAAGGGTAAGGGATAGAAAGGAATGAAGAGAAGTTGGTTAATGGGTACCAAAATACAGTTATATAAAAAGAATAAGTTCTAGTGTTTGACAACATAGTAGGGTGACTATAGTTAATGATTTATTTTATGTTTCAGAGTACCTAGAAGAGAAGATTTTCCCAACACAATAAATGATAAATGTTTGAGATGATGGATATCCTAATTATCCTGATAGGATCATTACACATTGTATACATGTATCAAAATATCACATTCACCTCAGACGTTTGTACAATCATTAAGTATAAAAAAAAGGTATTAAAGATCTCTGGTTAAAAATGGTGAAAATGGCTAAAAAAAAAAAAAAGAATGTTATGATATTCTTTATATCCCTGTCAGTTAATCTGAGACTCAGATTAACAAACTCGCTCAAATTCACAATATGCTGGTGAGTGGCAGAGGACAATTTGGGGAAAGGTAAACGTGTAGGTCAACTGTTTCTTTTGCAGACTTCCATGTGCCTCTCCTCTGCTGCCTTAGGGTAGCCCTAACTGTAATCCTTTCCCATTCAAATTATACAGAAAATCATGATTTAATCACCAGTCTGGGAAACTAGTAGCCTGCTTGTGTGAGGTGAGGGAAGGACATGACTACTCCATGAATAAACTTTCAACAACATATATTTTTAGCTCCTCACCACAACCCAACCCTTCATTGTACCTGCTGTCTCCAAATCTTGAGCATCTCAGGTTTTCCACTGGAGATGAGTTGGCTAATTTATTTGTGGTAACCCCTCTCCAGGTGACTTAGATCATTGCTGCTTCTGCCCTGCTAAACCACGCACCTTTCCTCCATCTGGTCCTATCTTTCAAAACTGTGATGAATTCTCTTGTCTGCTTGTCTTCTTTATTTTCTTTGTCTTTTATGGGTTTCTACCTTCTTTTTGACTCTAATAAGACACTTAAATGTCATGATTCTTCAGTTCCTCATCTGTACATGGAAATAATGCTGTCTTTGCCTATGTGACTCAGAGACTTTTTGTGCTTGTATATAGTCAGATAATATACATGAAAGTGGTTATGAGACAACCCAGAGGACATTATTATCCTTCTCCTTACGATATCTTTGTCCTCATTCATCTGAGTTTCTAAACAAATGCTGAATTCAAATTGTGCTTCCATCTCCCACCAGAGCGAGCAGTGCCTGCTGCTTCCTGTTGTGCAGTGGGTGCATCCCCTTTCCTTTTCATCTCCTTTTCATCTCCTGCCATCTCTTTTACGTTGGGTTCTTCAGGGTGTACATGAGTCACTTCTGCTCTGAATGACTGTGTGATGTTCCCTGTCCCTCCCTTGAAGCTCCCATTCACTGGCTGGGTGGATCCTCACTGACCTCTTCTGGGTGGTGACATCCCCCTGCCTCTACCTTCTGAAGGGGGTGTCCCAGCAGCTAAACTGGGACCGTTTAACAAGGGGAAGCTGACTTTCCATTCCTGGGGTTCTGATTTCTACCCAATGGGTGCTATCTTGTGAAAGAGATTTCACCAACTAATTAGGCCAAACCACCTGTTTTAAATCAAGACAATGATAGTTAACACTTTAAGATTCTAAGAACTTTACCTAAATTAACTTTATTAGTTCTCACAACAACCCTGTGCAATCCCATGTCATGGAGGAGAAAACTGAGACTCAGATTAACAAACTCACTCGAGTTCACAATGTTGGCGAGCAGCAGAGCTGGAATTTGATCCCAGACAATTTCTCCCCAGGGCCTAGGCTCTTAACCACATTGTTATCCTGTCTCTTAAATCAGCTTTGCTTAACTAGCTAAGAGTAAAAAAAAAATCCCAGAATTTAAAATGCCTAGCATGGTGCTGGCATTCCTTGATTCTTGGGTGACATAAATAGAAGTCAGTCTGAGGTTCTACCTCCTCTGTCCCCAATGTCCCAGCCAGTTGGATACTGATCTCCACCATGCTTGAGGAGTAGGCTGATGGCAGCTTGAACCATATAAAATTGTCAGTATTTGGCCATTTTTCACCTGTACAAATGGCAATGCCACATCGTTCCATCTAATATTTGTTGAGTCCCTACCAACTCAGGTGCAAGATTTTGTTTCAGGCATTTTTCTTATGTTATCTTATTTAATCTTCACAACAATACTTTAAAGTATTTTTATCTCCATTTTTCACATGAGGAAAAAGGCTCAAACTAGTTGGCGATCCCCCAGCAATTGTAGCGGTAGAGCCAGGGATCCTGCTCTAAGACCAGTCCCTTTCTACCATATAGTCCTGCACAGCAAGCTCTGCAGGCTGAGCCCCAGGAGCTGAGTGAAGCTGGAGGTCCTGGAGGGAAACAGGAAGGTCACATTCAAGTGGTAAACTCAAGTTATACTAGTTTGAAGTGAAGCATGAGTCAAGAAGGGAAATAACATGACCTCTGGAAAATAGTCAGCTACGACTCAATCAGCAGCAAAAGTCAGCTTTGGAAAATGGAATCAGACTTATTCAATTTTATTCAATATTGTCTCAACAACCAGGGTCCACAAATTTGTGGATGTACTTACTGCAGCTGTAAAGAGAAGTTGAAGGGTGATTAGCCTAATTGGAGATGCTGTTGTGGGAAGCCCAACCGGGAAAGGTCAAATGGGGGGCTTGTGGAAGAGCTGGGGACTGTTGAGATTCAAGGTTGAGACGAATACAACTAGGAAACTTAGGGTAGCTTGGGGAAGAGATGGAATGGGAAGGTCTTTGGTGGCACAACTGGAAAAGAAGGGTAATGTGGGGCTCTCCAGAATCTCCAGTGCTGACTGGGCCATCCGGGGCTTGGGAACCCAGTTTAACCACCTGGGAGCATTTTGGAGTGACTACAGGCTTTAAGTTATGGGCTCTGGGCTGGGCAGGGAGGAGAGGGTGTTAAATGGGCATGAACATACTGAGATGTGTTCCAATTAAGTGAAATATTGTTCAGGGATAAATGCAGAAATGGTTGAAGTGGTTCATAGGCATTCATTTTAATTCTGTGACTTTTCTCTGTAGGAAACTACTTTCATCTGGTTCTTTTCAATGTGAATTGAGTCATATTCTTTTTATTTGCCACAAGCATTTATTTGCCATAAGTATTTTAAAGCATTGGACAATTGCTGCTTCATTTTCAGAGAATTGACTGGGATACCCTTGCTGAGCTGCTGGCTTTCCAAGCCTAGGAGGTGGACATTAATTCTCAACCCCTGGCACAAAACTATCGAAAGAAAATAAGAGTAAATGTCGTTGATCAACAGATTTTTGTTTAAATTCTTCTCTGGGCAACTGCCAGGTATTGGGAAGTACTAAGGCTTGCAGACTGCCATCTATGAGCTTATAACCAAGTTGGGAGAAATATGACATATACACAGAGAAACAAGATATTATTTCACAAATGCCAAATGTATGGCGAATGGACAAAATTATAGGAAGCAAGGAGGCTGACATTGGCAATGGGGCTAATGAGGCCCATGATTCCTGGAGAGAGTAGATTTGAACTAATCCTTAAAGAATGAGTATTCAGGGATATTAGGGAGAGAGAGAGAGGCAGCACAGGCAGAGGGAATGTCACAAGAAAGAAGTCCAGGGGTGAGAGGGCCCATATTTGCTTAGGACCTCAATAGATCAGTTTGGGCAGAGTGGAGAACTTGATGGGGAAGTTTGGTTTTTTTTTTTTTCTTTTTTCTTCTTCTTCTTTTTTTTTTCCACCCCCCGGATGATCTCATTCAATCTTTCACATTTAAATAATGTCTATATTCTGATGATTCCTGAATTTATAACTCCAGCACAGACCTTTCTTCTGAACTCATGATGGAGCTCTTGGTTTTTGTCCTCCTGACTTGTCCCTGTCCTCCCACCTCCCATGTCTTTCCCCTCTTCTAAATAGCATCATGATTCACCCACGTGATCAAGCCCAAGCCCTGGGAATCATGCTTGACTTCTTTCCCTTCTCCCCCACCTCTGATCCCTCAACAAGTGACGTCAGCTCTCCCACAAGAGATCTCAAATCTGCCCATGTTTCTCTCACTCCTACTGCTACCGCCTTGGTTTTCGGCACAAGCCTCTCCTGCCTGTTATTCTGCACTAGCCTCTGATTTCAATCCTTCCCATCTTAGCTCCCTGAAACCCATTTTCTAACCTGTAGTCAAAATATTCTCTTCAAAGGCCGGGCGCAGTGGCTCACGCCTGTAATCCTAGCACTCTGGGAGGCCGAGGTGGGTGGATCATTTGAGCTCAGGATTTCGAGACCAGCCTGAGCAAGAGCGAGACCCCGTCTCTACTAAAAATAGAAAGAAATTTTCTGGACAACTAAAAATATATGTAGAAAAAATTAGCCGGGCATGGTGGCCCATGCCTGTAGTCCCAGCTACTCGGGAGGCTGAGGCAGGAGGATCGCTTGACTCCAGGAGTTTGAGGTTGCTGTGAGCTAGGCTGACCCCATGGCACTCTAGCCTGGGCAACAGAGTGAGACTCTGTCTCAAAATGTCAACAGATCACTTCCCTGCTTAAAACCCTTTGATGGCTTCCCAGTGCTCACAGCATAAATCCCAGCTCCTCATCATGATGTACACAACCCTGCGTTGTGGACACCCCTCATGCCTGCCCAGCATCCATGCAGCTTCTTCCAACAGCTGCATCTCCATTCCTCTTTGGGGAATTACCCCTTCCCTGATTCTCACTGCCAGCGGTCTGTGTGGGCTGATCCCACCCCACTTCCTGCTTCAGGGGTTAGCAAGTCACCCGTACATGAACAATAAGCATGTTCTTTCCCCATGTCACAGAGGTTGGCTCAGAGATGATCCAATAAAACTCAAAATAAGTTGATCCAATAAAACTCAAGCCTGGTTCTTTTCCTAGAACCCTGGGGATTGGTGGCTATAAAATGATGTGTACTTGGAGTTAATAGGGACCCAGCCATGGGAGAGGCTTCCTCAGCCTGAAGCCAACTCAGAGCAAAGGAGACTGCAAATGCGGAAAGACCAAGTCCTATTGACTGTTTGAGCCCAGCACAGTCCTGCTTCCCATGCGATCCCCCTAGTTTTCAGTTATATGAACCAAAATATTCTCTTTTTAGTTCTAGCATATGCCTATACCTATCCCTACCTATATCTATCTTTTTAAGAGCTAAAAATGTCTTGCACAGGAGCCTCCTGGCAGCCTGCCCTGGGTCTCGCTGGCCAGCATTGGTTCACATGTCCATCCCAAATTAATTCCCAGAGGCTTAGACCAATCCCTGAAGCGCATGGATCCTTGGGAGAAGTGAACAAAATTTGCGTTCTGCTAGAAAGGAGGCGGCAGGTGGCTGATCACTGGTTAGGATTTAACAGGGCTACATAAGATTATCTCATTTTCTTTTTTTGGAGTTTGCCAGGTGCTATAAATGTGAAAGGGGCCTGAGACCATGAATGAGGGAAGCAACTGGTTGTATCTAGGTAGCAAGGTGCGTGGCTTCCTAACTGACCTATGATGGTTGTTTGTCAGTGTCGATGGCTTTCTAACTGAGCTCTGATGGTCTGCATGATTTTGGTACAATCCCCTCTGCTTTCTTGGTTTTAATCCCTGTAGCAGGAATTCAGAGGTTCCACAGGAGGCCTGCACACAGTGCACACTAATTACAATGTGTGTATATGGCACAGACCATCTCAGAAAAATAGATTGTCCAAGAGACCCTCACTTCCCCTATGTCATTGCCTTATAAAAAGTTATATAACATTTTTGAAGCCACAGGGTTTTTAAATTTTGCTACAGCTTTTAACTTGCCCACCCCTGCCCCCGTTCCCAGTGCCATCTCCTTTCCCTGTTCTGGTTATTTATAATTTAAAGAAAATATGCTCTACCTCTAAAGCACAGTCTATGGAAACCGCTGACACAGACACGCAGAATCAAAATCAGTCTGTCTCCTTCAGCTGCTTCTGAAAGATGTCACGCAGCTGCAATCAAATTAATGCCTTCTCTGAACACTCTGGGGCTGGGATCAACAGAGTTCCACAGAAGTTCAGCCTCTTGAGGGGAATTGTTGGGGAGCTCGGGGAAGAATTGCAGGGAAGACGCATCCCTGAAGTGCACAGAGCCTAGAGCAACTCAGCCCGTGTGTGTGCCGATGTTATAAAAGCTCATGAGCTTGTGTTATAAAATAATAGTCATCAAAGATAAGTGTCATGTCCAGGGGCATCCACCAAACCTCAGGCCCAAGGTGGCCATCCCAGATCCCCTCCCTAAAGCACAGCCCTGATTTAGGAGGGGTCAAGTAGAGGCCGGGGCTGAAGGTAAACAGAAGAGGTGGCTTGGCCCAGCCAAATACGCAGAAAGAAACTGATTCTCCTTGTGTGCTGACTCCTCCTCATCCTCCGTGACTCAGTTCAGGCTTTGCCCTGACACCTCCTGCCCACAGTTCTGGTCGGCACCCCTCTGTGCTCCCATTCCACCCTTCCCTTGACCAAAGCAGCTCTCCCCCAGCTTGAAGTCACCAGAGCATTGGTTTCTCTCCCCACTAACCCAGTTTCTTGAGTATTTACCAATCCTTTCATCATATACTAAGCGTGTAGCCTCAGATTAATTAGCCTTTCTGAGCCTCAGTTTCCTTTTCTGTAAAATAAGGATAATAATCAACCTTCCTTCAAAGGGTTGTTGTGAGAAGTAAATAAGATATAGCCCAGAAGCCGGGGTATAGTACTCTGTAAGTATTGGTTTTGTGTTATTACATCATCATCGTCATCATCATTATCTTGGAGTACTCAGCGCTGAGTCACGGTGTATGTTACATGCTCAATACATGTTGCTGAAGGAAAACGAGTGTGGGGATGCACGGACAGAGAAAGAACATAGAACGAGTTAAATAATGATGATGAAACTCATTACAAAAGCAGGCCAACAATGCAGGGAGACACGACAAGGTGGCAAGGTGTGTAATTAATTCCCTAAAGGGAGAGACCTACAGGAGTTCATTGATTGCAAAAGAATGGAGCATCCCGTGAGATAAAGCAGTCAGAGAAGACTTCACCAGGGGCAGCAGGATGGATGGGAGCTGCATAAACCGAGAGGAAAGGGGAGGAATTTCAGGTAGAGGTCCTCCCCCTCAGACCTGACGTCTTCGAAAATGTGAGCATTGGGGAGGTTCCCTTCAGGAGGTGGAATTTAATTTGATTTGGGGATCTGTGGCTTAACCCTAAGGGGCCCAGCCCAACCCCAGAGTCAGTTTTATTCTTGCTGGAGAGTGGGAGGTGGTTGCAGTGCGAAGCCCACACATCTGCAGAAACATTTCCTTTGTAAACCAGCTCTCTATGACAACCATTGCATGTGTTCTGGGGTAGGGGCCAGCTGACTCAGGAATTAATCAAACCCTTTTATGCCCATTCTCATCAGCTTTCAAAGGGTCTTTACACAAGAACATTCCCAAATGAGCAGTGAATGAATATTCATAGATGCATTTTTACCACCGATGATCCGGAAGGATGCCACTCTCAGAGCCATTTGCTGTTTCTTGGGAGAGTGGACTGGCTTTGGCCTTTGTGCTTATTGCAGAGAAGAAAGAAATGAGTCAGCCTCTAACACTGAAGAAATAGAAGGTCCTTCTCCTGTCTGTGATAAACTTGTCAAAGGCCAGGAAGCACTGGGGAGAGTCAGAGGGTTTCCAATCAGAGCACTTGCCTGCAATGTGTAGAACAGGTTGGCACGTGTACTCACCACAAATGACCCGGATTACTCCTTATGACCCACGTGACTCTGTTTCTCATAAACTTTTTATTCATTTGCCTTGCCGGATTCACAGTTCTCAGCATTCTCTTTGGGCACTGCCTTTCAGTAATAATAACTCCAACATTCGAAAAGTAGGTTACAGCCTGTGAGGGGCTTCCATCCACATTATCTGATTCCCTTGAAAGAAAGGAAGGGCAAGGATTGTTTAACCCATTGCACACGTGAGGGGTCTGAAGCTCAGCGAGGTTAATCCAGTCATAGCAAGGCAGAGGTGGACTTAGAACACCTGCACCCCGACTCCCAGGCCGGCGTGCTCTCCACTGTGCAGCCCAGCTTCCCTCCCACTGTAACCGGGGTTTGAGCCATGAACACTGCCGGTCTCATAGGCTCAAAAACTGTTCTTTTGAACCTCAAATAATGTTTGAGTTCTTCCTCTAAGGGTCAAGGCAGTGGTTCAAGTTCTTCCTGGAAAAGGTCTCCCAAAGGGTGATCCTTCTACAGAACACTCTCTAAGACCCACAGTCGCTGGGCGGATTTGCCGTCTCTGAGACACATTCCAGTGCGCTTTTGGGTGCCACTTAGTACAGCGTGGACCGTCTCCTGCCTTTTGCTTCTCTCTTACATGGTGTCTTCAGGCTGCCCCTGGCACAGAGAACTGTCTACCCTCAAACATTTCCTCTAACAAACAGGCACTCTCCTATGATGCTTGCAAGGGACAAAACGGGCTAGTTCTATGGAAGACGATTGGGTTACATTCCTCAAAATTACAAATGCATTGACTCTTGAATTCCCAGCAATCTCACTTCCGGGAATTTTCCAATACATATACCTGTGTGTGTGTGTATGTGTGTGTGTGTGTGTGTGTATGTACATATATACATATACAACATGATATATGTACAAGATTTTTCACTGCAGCCCTGTTTTGTAATAGTAAAGAATGAATATAATCTAAAGGAACATCTATAGGAAACCAGTTAAATAAATTGTGGTAGGATCACATAAAGAAAGACTATGCAGCTACAA
Source organism: Propithecus coquereli (assembly GCF_000956105.1). Lineage (NCBI taxonomy): Eukaryota > Metazoa > Chordata > Mammalia > Primates > Indriidae > Propithecus > Propithecus coquereli. Next base: position 4,067,475 of record NW_012152174.1, on the reverse strand, counting down.
AAATGAGTAAGGAAATTCCCGGTACACTGATAGAGATTGCCAGGATGTGTTAAGTGAAAAAACAAAATGCAAAACAGTATATATATATTTGCTATGTGTAGTGTAAGGGATGGGGAATGAGTATATATTTATATTTGTTTGTATTTGCATAAAGGAACACTGGAAGAATACTCGAGGAACTAATAAAATGGTTACTTTTGAGAGGTAGAGAATGGGATGGACGGGGTGATGGTGAGGGAAAGGGGCTTTGACTTTTCAATGGGCACTTTTTATATCAGTTTGAGTTTTGAGGTATGTTAGTGCATTGTCTATTTAAGTAATTAAATCCAATCAACTTGCCCCTACCAGCCAGCCACAGTGTGCTAACCTCTTGTCAGGGAATTTCTACCTTGGAGGCTTCCCAGCATGCATTTGAATGGAATCTATATTCTTAACTCTTGAGCCACGGGTCAGGCATCTCATTAAGTCATTGGAACATGCTGCCACCTAGAAGGACCTAGCCAGGTGAGAATGTATCACTCCAAGTGGAGATATGAGAAAAGTAAGGAAGTGTCCTGAGGCTTGTCCTAGAGTGATTGCTCGGAAGACTGATAGGCTGCCCAGGGTTGTTTGAATGACTTTGGGATTTTATGGCATTCAGAGCCTCACGATTTGGACCTCAGGTACATTCCCATCTTCCTGCTATGCTCCGGCTTGGCCCTGTCCTGTGGCACTGAGCTATGGCATTCTGAGAATCAGTAGACGTTCTCATGCCAGCTAAGCCACAGGTCCTGGCCTTGCCTGGAAAGACGCCTGGCTTGACTTGGCTTCTAGGAGCAAAGTCTTGGCACCAACTGCTCTACCTCCCTATCAGGAGAATGCTGGAGACCTTAAACCACCCCAAGGGCAGAGAGCTTTCCCATTCAGCAGCAACCAAGTGCCTGACTGCTCTGGCTCTGCTTAGAGGAGATGAAGCAGTTCAACTGTGCCTTAACTCCCCTCTCTCCGAACAGCCTCTGCCCTTCTAAAACATGTTCCTCTTTCCTTGTCATTGGTATGGTCATTTCAAGAAATCTTGCATGCCTTTATTTTACTAGACAAAATAAAAGTGCACCCTGCCTCCCCCAGCAGAACTGGAAGGTAGCCCTGTCATTGTCACTGGTTCTCTGGCCCCACCTCCACTTCACTGCAGGGAGGGGACAGGCGTGGGAGTGACTTTGTCATTCTTAGGATTTTCCTAGAGCAGTGAGAATAAGATAGAAAAGAGCAGATTTTTCCTGCCAAGAAAAGACAGGCTTGCATTCCACAGCTCAGAACATGTTCAAGTTGGCTGCATTTGTTAGGAATTTTGAACCGTGCCTTAGCACACCCTGAGCTCCCATGAACATTCAGTAGGGGTTCAGGGGTGGAGCGAGGCAGGCAGGAAACTCTGGACTCTTCCTACAGGCACAATAAAAGCACACAAAGGAAGTGGGGGTTTGCCGAGCAAAGTGGCTTAATTTGGCCAATCTGCTCCACTCTGTTCATTTGCCTCCACCATGAGTGACAGAAAGGAAAATTTTAACTGGTTTCTTTGTTTTCTCTCTTTACCCAGATAGAAGAAGTATTTGTTTTGCTTCATCTTGCTTCTAGGGAAATACCTAGATAGGTCAAAGGAAGACAAGTTGACTTAATCAAAAGAGCTGAGTTGGAAGTTTAGGCTCAGATCCAGGCTCACCCACTGATGGTCTGTGGTTAATTTCAACAGTCTATGGGGCTCGATATCCTACCTGTGGAATGGGTATAATGGATGTCTTTTGCATGTCTTGAAGATTATGAGAAGAAATGAGCTGGCTCTTCACGACTGCTCTCCTCCCCCATCCACCCCCAGCTTCTCCATGGTACTGTCACAATGCTCCCTAAAAACTCCTGTGTAAAAATACTTGCAGTCCCTGTCTTTAAGGAGCTCACTGTTTACAACAAAAAGGAGGCAAAACACATATGCGTATGTACTGACAAAAAGACACTGAGAATAAGCACATACTGTACTGACCACAAAAATAAAGTCACGTGGTAGGACAGTGAGAGCCTGGCCTGAGGAACCCACGAGCGGGAGTCAAGGGGGTGGTATCTGCACGGTGCAGATGAGACCCCCAGCCAGGCGTGGAAGGTCTGGGGGCCACACTCCCCTGCAGGGCAGACAGGAACCTGCAAAGTGGCCAGTGCAAGACAATGAGCTGATGAGGCCTTCAGGGTAAAGAAAAACACTTTGCTGGATGAACAAAACTGTCCTATAGGCAGAATCCAGTCCTTGGCTACAGTCTGTGTCCTCTGGGCTAGTAGGACTTAAATAGGCACAGAGGGCTGAGGAAGGAGAAAGGGCAGGGGCCCTGACCTCCCCAGCCAGGAAGAACAGGGGGCTCTTAGAGGATGTGCAGGCCTTGGCAGGAGAGAGTCTGCGTGCAGAGCAACCTCCCACGCGTGTTAGCACTTAGCTAATCTGCCTCTGAGGCAAGGAGCCCAGCTGAGATCCACTCTCAGTCCCGCAGAGGTCTGGAACTCTATACGCTTGTATTATTTTTTATTATTGTCATTACTGTCACCAGGTAACCGCAAGTGGGAACAGGGCCTTTGTCTGGGTCTGCCAGAGGCCACCCACCCACACCCATTGCCTGTGCAGATCACTTCTCTTGCCAGGGGCCTCAGCCAGGCCGGCCTGAGTCTGTGCCCAGCGCCTTCCCTCCTGCCGCCCGGACAGAGACAGTGGCCAACGTGGGCAGCCTGCTGAGGTGCGGAAGGCGGGGCACCGAGGAACAAAATCATCGACCCTCAGCTCCAGGGCCTGCTCAGCCACACAGCTTAACACTCCTCACAGCAACACGCACACACCTATGAAACAGCATTCGGTAAATTTCTAGGCAGGAGTCAGGCTAGGAAGATAGTTTTAACTAGAAAAGGCCTTTCTTGTTTAGAATCGTGGCACCTCACAAGGTGATAGCATCCTGTCCTTTATTTTTATTAAGGACAATCTAGGAAACATGCTCCTGACACATCCTAATTCTGTTTCTCAAAAGTTCTGGAAGGATAGTGTAGTCACACTGTAACCAGTGTGCAGTTATAACATATACGTTTTAAAATTTTCTCTCAGGAAAGACTGGCTGTGGGGAATGAATCGGTTTACAGTAAAACCTGAGGAATTTGATGACACATTAATTGAACACTCATTTCCACTTGAAGAATTGCCCCGTTTCACAGCTTGTCATCGCTGGGCGCCACCCAGCAATTTACATTTCATATTCATCGTTAGTTCTTCTGCTATGATAAAGGGTCAAGGGGAGTTCGGTTTATTCACAGACCGTACCATCTTGTTCTGTTCTAGAGACTGAATCTTCAGAAACGAGGTAGCTAGATGGAATGTGGGCAGATTCAATTAAGCATCTGGAAGCTTCCCTGAAGTCCCTGAATATCTGCTTTATAAACAAAATATCTAGAGGGCTTCTGGAACTTTCACATTTTCACATAAAAACTCATTCAGAATCAATAAGTCTGAATTCTTGCTTAACTTGGGAAATTCCCTTTATTTCCCCATTATCCTGGGGCTTTCACACCCCACCACATAGAAGTGTTCACTGGTGTTTGCTCTGGAGACAGACTCCCACTTGAGATGGGTTAACAATAGTTGCTCTTAAAGTTTAGGCTCTAATTTGTTCTCTGAGGAGGGTGAGTATGAAAGCTTGTTTTTGTTTAGGATCTTGGCTTACTTTCACTTTAAACAATGGGGAAGAAAGGCAGAAGGAAATGAAATGAGGTCATGGGCAGTAATTGGTCTAGGAAATGGCTCCACAGGCCCCCTGTGAAATGGGCCTTCATTTGTCAGCCTGGGAGAGGGAGGTCAGTGAGAAATCTGGAATACTCCTTAGCATGTTGTCGCAGGAAGAGCCTGACTGGTGGGTGGGCTACAAAGGGAAGTTATGGTCCTGAGTGGCTTAGACCAGGAGTTCCAAACTCCAGTGCCCACAGGGACCAGGCTGGTAACTTAAATAGGGTAGGGAAGACTTGTGGCCAACTGGAGAGTCTAGACCCTATTGCCAAGGGGCATCGGAATCAGCTCCAGCCAACTGTCATCCAAGGTTGTCCAGTGGGTCCAGTGTTGCTAAATGTCATTGTTTTTCAAAAGAAGCTGGAAATCCAGATTTTTGTATGCAATATTCCAATTTATTAAAGGTTGGAAAACTAAATTAAAAATATTTAAAACTTTAGGAGGATCACTAAAGTATATTTGCAATTAATATATGGCCCTGGGGCCACCAGTTTTCTATCTCTAGTTGTGATATCTCCTGGCTCAAGGCAGGTTGTTCTCTTCACTTCTTTTTTTAAGTTTGTGAGTCCCTCATGCAACATAGTTTGTTGAAATTTGTGTCCCACGCTATCCTGGGCTTGGAGTAAGGGTGGGAATCGAAGAATATAAGGCAATATTCATGCCTTCTGTATAAATTCAAAAGAGGAAGCAAGATTAACACACATTCCTTCTTTCCATAAAGGAGGTACCTTTTATGAGCTGAGCAAGACATTATACTTGTGGATGTAGTTTATTTGTCTTCTCAGATTGTGAACTTTCCACCCCTACAAGGGCTTTCAAGACAAATTAAGGTAATCATGGAAAATAAGAGGTACATAAATTACAACAAAGAAATATGATAAAATGCCAAAATGGCCAAGAAAAGTCTGTAGATTCAAGGATAACTTTTCAAAGGGGGCTGCAGAGAAAAGAACCTGAGGAAAGGTGTGGAGCATGAGAAACCCAGGTGTGCTTAGCAAAGTCAAGGAGGCTCATTTGCCAGGTGGAATGAGGACAGTGAAGTGGCTATTGCAAGAGAGAAGATGAGCAATGAGGAGCCTTCACCAGGGTGATGGCAGTGAGAACATAAAAGAAGGGGACTGTGTGAGAGACTGGGACACTGTATTAGTGCAATGATAACTGCTTGGAAACCAGGTGGATGTAGGGGACGAGTAAGACAATGATCAGGTAGTACTCCTAGGTTTGAAGCCTGAGTTCTCAGGAAATACTGTTTTGTGTGTGTATGTGTGTGTGTGTGTGTGTGTGTGTGTGTCTAGAGCTTATGAGAAAGGTTGCACCTAGAGATATACATTTTAGAGATATATATTCTTTATTAAAATGATGAAGTTTTAAGGTAAATAAACATTTTAAGGAGCTTGTGGTGGAGAAAAAAACCCAGCTGAAGAGAAAACTTTGGGGACTACTTGCATTTAGGTTGGCCAAATAAAGATTATCCTACAAATAAAGGATCAGAAAAAATCCAAGAAGGAATATGCAGTAACAGCCTCAAATATAGCTGAAGGCCAAGGACAGTGTGGCAACGAGAGAAGCTGATGACTAATTAGTAATCAAGAAATTTCCAATGAGCAGCTTCAGTCAGGTGGAAGTGGAAAGCAGAAGTCAGAATTGGCTCAGTGTCAGGGGGTACTACATCATACAGGGAAAAGGTAAGTGGGAGGTCTTCAGTGGTCATCATTGCTGCTACAGACACCACTTGTCCTTGCTGCAGGAAAGTCCCCTAGTCCTTACAGCCTCTAATCCAGTGTAGAGAGTTCTCAGGAGTTTGTAAAGCTGCATTGCCTCAGAGTAGGAGTCCACATTGTACATCCTCCATCCCCACAACCTAAGCTGCTATGGCATGGCACCATCTTGAAACCAGACCCACTGCTGGAATGTGTCCTGCCCTGGGGGCCAGTAGTCCCTGAATCTCTCCATCTCTGAAGTCCCACTATCATTCTACTAAGTTCACATGGCTGCCTGCAGCACAGTGACCTTAGCTGCCCAAAGCCTAGGCCTGACAGAAAAAGTGAGACTCTCTTGTCTGGATTCACATGGCTCCCCACCTTTCCCTGGGAATAGATGGACCTGTACAGTGGGGAAGCTGACACACAACCCTGCATCCGGAAAAGGCTGCTGTATAGCTGGTTGGCATGTCCCAAGAACCTTCCCAGTGCCCCTGCTCCCAACAAAATCATGTTACCATCATCAAAAACTCTTGCAGCCTAGGCCACTGAGGCGATCACAGACATCACTGACAGGGATTACAGCTGAAGAAATTGCATGAAGACCATAGTGCTGAGTCTATCCAGAACCAAAGCCAATGCACCATACTCTCCTTATGACAGCTACTCCATAAAATCGAAAACAGTGACTATTACATTGGATGTGCAGATATCAACATAGGAAAACAAGAAACATTTAAAAGGAAAAAAACATGACATTCCTAAAGGTGCGCAATAAGTCTCCAATAATAGATCCCAAAGGAAAGGGTATTTATGAAATGCCTGAAAAGGAATTCAAAATAATCTTGAGGAAATCAGCAAGATACAAGAGAATGCAGATAAGCAGTTCAATGAAATCATGAAAACAATTCATAATCTGAAAGAGAAATTCAACAAAGAGATAGATATCATAAAAAAGAACCAAACAGAAATCTTGGAGCTGAAGAATTCAATGAATGAAATAAGAAAAAATACAGTTGAGAGCTTCAACAACAGACTAGGTCAAGCAGAAGAAAGAATTTCTGAACTTGAAGACAGGTCTTTTGAAATAATCCAAAGGGAAAAAAGAAATAAGAATAAAAAAGAATTTAAAAAGCCTATAAAAATTATGAGATTTATGAGACACATTAAGCAAACAAATTTTCACATTATAGGAGGGTCAGAGGGACAGAAAATGGAGAAAGGCATATAAAATCTATTTAACAAAATAATAGCCAAAAACTTCCCAAGGCTTAGAAGAGATATGGACATCCAGATCTAGGAGGATGAAAGGTCGCCAGTTGGATTCAACCCAAAAAGATCCTCTCTGAGGCACATAATAATCAAACTGTCAGAAGTCAAAGGCAAAGAGAATTCTAAAAGCTGCAAGAGAAAAGAGTCAAGTCACATATAAAGGAATCTCTATTAGGCGATCAGCAGATTTCTCAGCAGAAACCTTGTAGGCCAGAAAAGAATGGGATGATATATTCAAATTGCTGAAAGAAGAAAACTGTCAGCCAAGAATACTATTTCCAGCAAAGCTATTCCTCAGAAATGAAGGAGAAATGAAGACCTTCCCAGACCAAAAAAAAAAAAAAAAGCTGAAGGAATTCATCACAATTAGACCAGCCTTACAAGAAATGCTTAAGGAAGTGCTTTAACTGGAAATGAAAGGATGAAAACTGCTATCATGAAAGCATGTGAAAGTATAAAACTCACTAGTAGAGGTAAATTTATAATCAAATTCAGAATACCCCCGTGCTGTAATAGTACTATGTAAATCTTTCAATCCTTTAGTATGAAGGTTTAAAGTCAAAAAGGTCAAAAACAACAACAGCTGCAATTAGTGGCCAAGGAACACATAGTAAATAAAGATATAAATTAAGGTAACAAAAATATAAATTGGAGGAGAGGGAGAAAAAAAGATTAGAGTATTTTATATGACCAAATTTAAATTATTAGATATTGCTATAAAAGTATTTTTTAAATGTGGTTAATATTTATAACCAGTAGACTTTTAGTAAAGCAGATTAATCTCCTGTTTTGAATGAAATTCTATAAAGTTAGCTGGTATCTACTCTCCCCGGCAGCTGAGGCCCAAACAAAAGACCACCAGCAGGGAATCCACCTGCAGGGGTCCCTTGGGGCAGCCTTGCTGTCAGGGGCCAAATTACAGGCACAGCTTCAATGACACAACCACAATGTGAAAGCTTAAAAGGTTTTAAAAGTCACATACTCTGAAGGGTACACAGCATATATAGAGGCCACACACACACACAGGTCGGGGAACAAAGCAAAGAGAGCTGGACCTGTTGGCCAATGCCTTTGTTGAGTCCAGGACATTATCCAAACAGATTTCCTGTGGGGAGCTTTAATTGCTGGGTTTAAAGCAAGCAAGCACTGGTTCCATGCTATGACTGAGAGGGGGTCACCTTAAGTGTGTGAGCAAATGTCTGAATGGTCTATGTAGAAGAAGTAGTGAAAAGGTGGGAAACCTAGCCTGCTAGGCAGGAGAGATGCCTCCAAAATCTATCTCTGGCCACCAGCTAGGGCCATTTGAGTGGGCTACAGTATTGGCAACTATGTTGAGGGTGACTGAGCCCTAATTTTGGTATGAGAAAGTGCAACTTATATTTAAAAATGGGTGCCAAGGCCACATAAAATTATAAGTACTCACTACACCACCATAATGGGCATGGGCCTCATCCAGTCAGTCGAAGGCCTTAAGAGGAGAGACTGAAGTTTCCCGAAGTAGAAGGAGTTCTGCCTTGAGATTGCAACATAGAAACTCTGCCTGAGTTTCTAGCCCGCAGCCTCAAGACTGCAAGATCAATTCTTATCTGAAATGCCAGCCTGCCCTATAGGTCTTGGACTTGCCAGTCCCCACAATTGCATGTGCCAATTCCTTAAAATCAGTCTCCCTCCCTCCCTCCCTCCCATGTGTGCATGTATGCATAGGATATATACCTTTATCCTCTTGGTTCTATTTCTCTGGGAAATTCTGACTAATGGAAGCTCCTTAAAACTCCTAGAGGGGTTCAGGGACCCTGAGAACAGAGGAGACTTTACCAGGTGTAAGACACCATAGAAGAAATAGTAAAGGAAGCAAAGGAAGGAGGAGTGGCAGAGACAATGGTGAACTACCTCCTTCTATAAGGGATGACCTCTATTCAACCCCACGCAAGTGTTGCCATGTGGGAATGGGAGTTTCTGGTGTTACCACCGTGATTAATTTAGCGATGCCAAAAGCCAAATTACTATGGGCAGTGACTATAGGAAGGATTTTGTAGAAGGTGCAGATTTTGAGCAACCCCATAGAAGTGCAATCTACGGTGGAGTATGGGATTTACTGGGTTGGAAGCCATATAAAGTAGGCACAAGACCCCCTTTACACTCAACGACCTCCCTTCACAAAGAGAAAAATAAATCTCATGAGTCTGAGCCTCTCTGAAGCAAATAAATACAGCTAACTTTCTTTCTTAGATAACCAAGAGGCATTTGTTTTTATTTAATCATCACAATGTTTCTTTGTTTTAATGCTTAGAGGAGAAAAGAGGAGTGAAGAGGACTCACCTTGTCATTGACTTCATTTATGTCATGCTTTCAAATCCTGTCGGAGATATTTTTAGAAGCCTGCAAATGAATGGAGCTGCAGGAAGACAAGGTAACTTCCTGAAACTTCAACCCAAGTTATTTCTGACTTGCTGCTTTCAAAGGGCAACAGGGCTCACAAAGCAGAGACAAGAAGGAACAAACAACACAGGGGAAAAGCAAGCCCCTGCACGTGGGCGGCAGGCTTGCGTGGAATGTGTGATTATGCGGCAGGAGGTATGGATGTGAATCGCGAAATTGCATAGCAACTTTTTCCCTGGGAAAAATGGTTCAATGAAACAGACCAACCTATCATTGAAAGTGACATAAATGCCGGTTAATATTGTTGAACCATAGAAAGCTCAACTGATTATGATTTTTTTTTTCTTTCAAAAAGCAGCTAAGGCCGGCGCAGTGGCTCATGCCTGTAATCTTAGCACTCTGGGAGGCCGAGGCGGGAGGACTACCTGAGCTCAGGAGTTCGAGACCAGCCTGAGCAAGAGCGAGACCCCGTCTCTACTATAAATAGAAAGAAATTACCCAAACAACTAAAAATAGAAAAAAAAATTAGCCAGGCACGGTGGCACGTGCCTGTAGTCCCAGCTACCCGGGAGGCTGAGGCAGGAGGATCGCTTGAGCCCAGGAGTTTGAGGTTGCTGTGAGCTAGGCTGACGCCACGGCACTCTAGCCCAGGAAACAGAGTGAGACTCTGTCTCAAAAAAAAAAAAAAAAAAAAAAAACAGCTAATTGCTGAGGATATATTTCCCCCTACTTTTCAATGCATTCTGATGTTAGAGTCAATCTGATGATTCATGAAATTGAGCAAAAATATGTGTTATTACATAAGAGGAGGGAAATGATTAAGCTATCAGTTGGGTGCCTCTCATTTCCTAGTTTATTATACAAAATGCAGTGCACGTTGAAGTTTTCTGTTCTCTTAGTAGTGAAAAATATCCTTTGGCTGAAATGGTCTCAGGTAAACCATTTTTGCTAAGAATTCAGAATGAAAAAAAAATAATAATGATAATGCCCTAACCCTGGAAGCTTTCCTTGGAATATGCTGAGGGCCAGATGGCACTAGGAGCATCAATAAAAGGAAATAATTTCTAATGTAGCAAGTGAAATGCTTATGGCAGATGCTGTTAGCTGCAGGCCCTCATTGGCTACAGACGGGATCTCTGGGAGGTGTGCTTAGCTAGGGTTCTTTTTGGACCCTGGCAGTTTGCCCTTCTAGAAGATTTTGGAATGAAATACAATAGAGGTTCTCACCTTGGCTGCACATTGGAATCATCTGGGGAAATTTAAGATATATGCTGATGCCCTGGGTCCCATCACCAGAAATTCTTATGTAATTTGTCTGAGTTATGGCCTAGACATCAGAGTTATTTTTAAAACTCTCAAGCTATTTCTAACATGCAGCCAAGGTTGGAAGCCACTGCTCTGCTGGAGGACTTAATAAGGCATGGATTGCAGAATGTTGGAATTGGAACAGAACTAATTCCTTGCTTTATAGATGAGGCAACTGCTAGTCAGAGAGACAAAGTGAATTGCTTAAAAATCACACATCTTATTAACAGCAGAGTGGCCTCTAGAACCCATACCAATATTTTTTCTATAATTCTCTACCACACAGGCTTAGATTGATTGGCTACAGAGAAATTAGGGACTTGAAAGTACTTGTGAGAGTTGTCAAAACATAGTGTAAATTCTGTGTAAGTGGTGACCCACTACCTACACATAGGACCCGCCACCAGGTCACCAGTCAAAATGTTGTTCTGGGTTGTTGGGTATCTACAACTAGATGCAGTCAATTCTCCCAGCTCATCTGCCTTTGGGCTTTATTTTGAAGTTACAGTGCTTTCCGTGGTAGGCAGGCATCTACAAGGGCTCATTAATGACCTGTGGGTGTAAGTACTGCCCTTTCGTGAGTTTCTTTTCTTCGCTCCACAGACTGCCATTGCACGGCCTTTGCTCAAAGGAAACCCCTGGCTGTCGAGTGTTCTACTTCAGTCAGTTGATTGGTCAACAAGTGGGGATGGGCACCTGCTAGAGAGGAGGATCTATGCTAGCTGCTTTGAGCATGAAGATGCATGACATGGTTGCTGCCTTCAATAGATGTATGATATAATGAGGGATAAGGTATCATTGTGCACATCTTTCTGTGCTAGCCCAGCATCTCTTGAAAAACCACACCCCTCTTATTCCCTGGTCCTGTGTATGTGGGCAGCCCTACCTTCAGATTGAGGTCTGGGTATAAACCCTAGGCTAAGAGCCTGAGACGAAAGAATGAGCAAGTGGTACAAGCTGAGCCCAGCAGGGACAGCCCCAAACTTACTGGAGCTGTGAAGAAGAGGTTCCGGTCTGTGGGATGACTCCAAAACTCCAGCGCCCAGAGCTTAGGGAGGGAGAGAGAGGAGCATTGCTCTGAAGGCACTGTTGGAGCCCCTGGATCCAGCTTTGCCTGAAGTCCCCTGGACCTCCCAGGTACCAGATCCACAACCTCCCACACCCTTTTATCCCTTGAAGTCATTTGGGTTTGATTTCTCTTCTTGTCAACTGAAAGAGCCTTAAGACTGGGTGATTTACCTTAGGCAATTTACACCACCTGGATAGTCATTCTACTGCCATTCATCTTTGGGATGTCGAGCCCAGCTAAGGTTTGTCGCAAACAGGCCCAACGTGAGTGCTGATACATTGGCTGTGCTGCCAGACCTCTCTGGTGGGTATTTCAAGATCAATTTGTTTTCAGGAGCTAGTAGAGAAACTGCTGGGGAGGCTTGTTTGTGATGAGTAGATTAATTTGATTTTCACTGGTAACATCCCAATTTGATCACAATAACGGTTTCTGAAAAGACTTCCCACTTTCCTGTTAAATCAATTCACCACTGTCTGAATACTACCCAGAGAGTTAAATTTGGGGCAGCTTTTAATTCATTCCTTCTAATCTTTGGCTCTTGGCATATATATATGGGGTGTAGTTGAATATGTGACTTAGGACTTAAGTTAGCTTTTCTGTTCATAATTCTATGTTTCAAACTGATTCATAATCTCAGATGTGTCACTGCTGGGATTACTGAACAGGCAAACTCAGGCCATGCTTAGGGCACTAGAAAAGACAAGAAATAGTTTTGAAATATATTTGATATGTCCAAAAAACTATCAAAATATTCATTGAAGGATATATTAGGACTCTGTTGTCTTTCTTATACTCATTTTGTGATTCAGAATTGTGTTGATTTTCACCTATGTATCAGCAGAGAATGAAAGATGCACCTTAAATCAGCCTCTAAAGGTTTTAATCTGTTTCTAAATGCCAAGTGGCATAAAAGCAAGAACTGAAGAAGGAGAAGGTATACGAGTGTGGGACAAGAGTCCTAAGAGGAAACAGGGAAGGGACATAGACTCTTTAATCATTGGGTTATAAAAGCCTTCACAGTAGAGAATGTTCCAGAGGTGTGCTAAGGTTTGCATTATTTTATGCAGAAAGAGGAGACTCAATCCTTTTGTAAACAGTTTGAGGTTTCAAGGCTCTTTGGCTCTCTAATTTATTTAAAACATCCATCTCTTCATGAATTGGCCCCGAGCACTCCTCAGTAAGTTATTTATGTGGTACTTGACTGCAGGTTTCTACCAAGCCACCGCTGTATAAACAAAGACTATGAACCTAGTGGTTGGATTTAGCAGACACTTCGGTCTGTTTAAATCCACTGACATTTCAAATTACTATGTCTCCAGATTCTTTGCAGAACAGCCACTGAAGGTGACAGGGCTGTTTCTAAATAACCCTAAAGACAAACAATATGTGTGTTCTAAAGAATGACGACCAAAGAAGTGGGGGCTGGCATTCTATGTTCACTCAAAATCACGGCCAGAATTTTCAAAGGAGGCTGGAGGGGTTCAGGATGGCTCAGAAAGGAAGGAGGTTTCGGACAGTCTTTAGATTAGTGATGTGAGCACTTGTGTTTTCCACATAGAGCACATGATCAGTAGTAGCAAATAATTTATTGGCCAATTATGAAACATTGTTTCTCTCCATGTTCTTTCTTAGATAAGCTTTTAGATGACTGTTTTTGTTTTGGTCTGCCCCCAGCCCCTGCCACCAAGCAGACCCTGCAACAAGGCTGAGTTCAGGTATTTACTTGGGAGTGGACCCCAGGATGTATCGCTGACGGAGCGGGAACAGTGAGGCGGGAAGGGAGAAAAACCAGTGCCCAGTGAGCATCTGGAGCTCTGTTCTTCCTTGAACCTTTGAGCCACTGAGTAGAATGGCTTAGAACCTTCCCGGGGAGAGTCAAGGAGATGGAGTATTCATCTACCAACCCTCCCCTCATTGGTCGAGGATTGCCCCTGGAGCTTTGAATCCTGGAAAAAACTCCAAGACAGAGAAGGAGGAAGTCTTTGTGCTTTAGAAGAGAAGCTGTCAGCTGACAAGGGGAGAGTCGACCATCCCGTAGGTGATTAGATCAAGGGAAGTAAGTACAGGGTAGGACATCAAAAGGGGTGGCCACACTGGCCATTTTTATATAGCTGAAAAACTCATTTGTCATGAGAAATTATATTCATTTTCTCTAGCAGGAAGAGGGTCTATTTGACTATTTCCTAAAAAAAAAAAAAAAAAGAGTTCAGTGGAAAGATTTGGGACAGGTTTCCCAGTTGTACCCTGCAGGAACGTTACATGACATATGAACAATACAGTAACAGAAGCACGAGAAAATGCTAATATTCAGTGAAAATCAGATTATAAAACTGTACAATTTTCAGTAAGAGAAATTTTTATGTAGGAAAGAGAAAAGACTGGAAAGAAAATTAAAATACCAACACATTACTGGTGTTTATCTCTGGGTGGTAAGATAATGGATAACTTTATAGCTTTTAATATCTTTCTTCATTTCCCAAATGTGCTACATTGAACATTTTTGCCTTTTTTTCTTAAAGTAAGCATGTGTTTTTGGTTTTCTTTGTATAAACAGATTAAATGGAAAGCTTGCTAGGTAGACAGGTGGAGACGAGCCACGGCAGAGCAGGTTCTCTATAAACAATTAGACACTCTCGAGCTTGCTGGTTTGAACACAGGGGGCCAGCCGTTCCTCAGCTCTGTCTCTGCCGTTCAGCTCCCCGGGGCAAGCTGGCAAGCGGCGGGTGCTCATTTCCAGGTTGGCTCACAAGCCTGCTTCTGCGTGAACTGGCGAGGCCCAGAGGGATTTCACAGTGCCGTATCCACCCGCAGGACTCCTGCAAGGGCTGCAGAGAGGCAACGGCTGTTACCTGCTCGGTTCAGAGGGGACCACCGAGGAGACAGTACCTGGGAGGGGGTAGTCCAGACATCCTTTTTTGAGTCAAGCTGAGGAGCACATCCTGGTTCACTTTTCTATTCATTTAGTGTCCTGAGTTAGTAGCCATTTAAGCTAGTGGCGGCCACAAGACGGTGCCTTCAGCCCCATCTGAGAACAAGCACAGTGCTAGGAAAGGTAGAGGAATACCAATAAGGTCATCCTTACGGAGACAATACTCCAGAGGGAAAGTAATTTCATCTACTGAAAAAGATTGTATAGAGAGGATGTGATTAAAGACCAAGATAACATACAGACAAAATGCGTGTTAGGATTTCGGGAGGTGGCTGGAGAGGGGCACTTTAGGGAAGAGTCACTGTGGCCTGGAGTGGTTGTAAAGGGTTTTCTAGAGAAGGGCTTTGGATGATGGGTCAACTGTACAACGATGAAAATGCATCTACGCAGTAGCATTTAGTGTCTTGGGTCAGGTACAGCCTGATCATCTAGAATTCTGACCATGGTTCTGCCTCACATTCCCTGTGTGCCATCATTTGGAGTATGTTTCCAGACCCATAAAATGCCAGTGCTAACAGACGCCTGCCCTTCGGGCGTGTTATGATGAACAACCGATGGTAAACATCCCAGGAAACTTGGCGGTGCTGTTACTAAAGGCTCACAAATGTCAGGTGACTAAATATAGAGACAGGCACCAGTGGGTTCCTGAGATAGAAAACACTGATAGTGATAGAAAACTCAGAGTATGCTTGAAATGGTGTCTGGCATCAGCAAGTTGTTGCAGGAAGGATTTCTCTTCTGCGGTATGCTAGTTACAAGTTGAACATAGATGGAATCAACTGAGAACTATTTACTCAATGCCTCTAGTGTGCTCAGGCCTAAGCTGGGTAATATTAGTGGAATTTAAAACATTATCATTAATAACAAGAGTGTTGTTTGGGTGAGTTTATGGCACACAAACCTGAACTGGAAGCTATAAATCCTCAGAGTGCAGACACTCAGCTGGATTTGTATCAGAGTTTGCATGGCCCTCAGGAAGAATGCTAAGAGAGGTTCATTTTCCCTAGAATGTCTAGTTCATCACTAAATCTAACTCATCATGTCTTTGAGCACAAGACCCCCTTATGCACTTACTTGTTCTATTAATGCAAAATGAATTCGATGAATCAGGAAGCACTATACCACAAACAAACAAATAAAACAAAAACACTAGAGTACTGATCCCAATTTGCACAGGGATGCATTTTTCCTCATGCTAGGCTCTGTTGACAGTGTGGCTGGACCGCCCCTGTGCACTGCACTGAGTAAATAAGTACCCACGGTGCCAGCTCCCCTGCTCTTCAGGACTGGGGAGACCCTTCTGTCTAAGGGAATGAGAAGGGGTTAGGGTTTACTTGACCAGTTTTGAACATCAGAAGGGGCTGTGTGGCTATTTTTGCACAGAATATACCATTCTACACCAGGCTGAAAACCACCTGATAAGAGGCCTTGCAATAAACCTGGGGTAGAAAAACAATAAGCAAACAATAAAAGTGAGACCCGGGAACGCAGCAATAACATTTCTGTGTGGTGATGTTTGCAGCACTTCTGCAAATATTGACTTACTAAGAATGAGGCTGAACAACAAACGTGGTTTATATTTGAACTAACCGTATAAAGCGAGGGAAGTACTCCCTTAGGGAGTTTTTCGCCTGCTCTGGGATCAAGCCTAGAAATGAGCACGCGTTTATATGTAACCTGTAGTCTTCCATTGCAGTATCTCCCACGCCCCATCTAAGTTCATCAGAGGCTCTCTCTTCTGGCTTATAACAGCCTTTTCTCCCAGTGGCTGGAGAAATGATGAGGCAAGGCCAGCTACAAGTGACGACATGTGGCCTTATAAAAACAATTATTCTATTTTAATATGGAACTGTAATGTTTGCTTTCCATTCTCTGTTTTTGTCTGCACTAAAAGGACTTACTGTAAAGTCTGCTGTCTTCTTTGGAGTTTGCTGATCAGGGCCAAAATGGAAAGACAAACCAATATTTGATGTGTTAATCATCATACTATGAGTATAGTAGACCAAAAGATTATTGGAAAAGAACAGGACAGAGGATAAGATTGAGAGAGAAGGCCAGTGCCTTAGAGGAAGCCCTCTGGTGAAGGCATGGTCTTCTTGTAGCAGAAGTGATCTTTAGGTGTCTGGAGCAAGGAGTGTGCCCCATATTTGGTTCAAAAGCTCAAGAAACAGCCAATATTCAAAGGAGATGGTTGTGTGATTATGCCGGAGGAGGTGAGGACGCATGCTTTGGGCTTCCCAGTTCCAATGGCAATTGCTGTGTCTGAAGCATGGACAGGGCGGCCATCCTCAGGGTAATGTGTGTACATGTGCACGCATGTGCATGTGTGTACCCCCAGCAGGGTGGGGCTCCCAAATGGAAATCAGGTTGAATTATAAAAAATATATGTAATCCTTCTCACATATTCCAGTAAAAGAAGCAGCTCTAAGCATTTTCATCCATGACCCATCACAGTGGCCTACACACATAACTCTGTTACAGAATCTCCATCTGGCATACTCAGAGGCCAATTCAGATTTTGTTGGCTAAAATTTATTTAATCTGGGGCAAGGGCTTCTTTGAGAAAAGGAAATAGATTTTAAATATAAAATTAGCTAGAGAGCCTTGGAAGGAGCCAGTACAGGTGAGGAAACCTGAAACTTGAGCTTCATTTGTTACATGATGCATCCTCCTCTGCTGGCATTATTACATTTTATCCTGGGTAAGCTGGGAGAAAAAGAGCCGTAATGAGCTCTTCTCCCACCATTCATGGACATCCTTCCTTCTCTAGAGCGTGCTTCATACTTTCTGTCTTCAGCTTTCCACGCCATCTAAACCAAGGGAGGCTCTGAAAATGGGTTATTTACACAAAAATTTGTTTGAAGGCTTATTCTCTCCTGGAAGTCCCTTAATTACATTACTCAACCAGGTGTTTTCCTCTTATTTTTAAATAACCTTTTATTGCAGAATGAAAGGCTTTGCTACTTTGATTCTCTCTCTCCCTGCCCAATCTCACTCTTCTCCTTCTATATGCAACTGTTTTAAAAATAAATCTGGCCTCAGCAAACAGCCCAGAAGATTGGGAGGAGGGAGGAAAGGAACCTCCCATCAAACCTCACTGGAATTATTTACCTGATCTTGAAGGGAGACTGATCTGCTCTCTTGAGGATGAGCAGCAAGGACCAGATGAATATCTCTGAGTCTCTCTCATCTCGCGCACAATGGGTTTTTCAAGATCTATTGACTTCCTCACAGCTGGAAGAAGACTCCAGTCCACATAAATGGTGAATATTTTCTGAATCACCACAATGGAAAGATAAAGAAGGATGAGGGTGTCTTTTTTTTTTTTTTTTTTGGTGGCTTTTCCTGAAGAAGGCCCTAAGAGTCCAAGTTCACCAACATAGAAGATTATTTCACTGAAGACATGCAAAAGACTGAGCCATAGATTCTAAAGAAAATCCCAAAAGAAGAGTTGCAAATCATTCTGAGCATGGTGTTTCTACTACTCATTCAGACATTTGATCTCATTTGAAAAAGAAAATCTCATTGTTTTTAAGTTAGGCCTCATATATTTCAAGAAAGATGCCACAGAGTGTTTTACGGTACAGGGCTTTATGTGTAAAGTATTATCTTCCTATGTTGACATTTCTAATCTTTGCATTGGGCATAATGGATAAAGGAACAGCAGGATCTTGCAATAGCAAAAGAAAAGCCTACATTATTTTTCCACACTTGGATTTATGAACTTGCCTTTTTCTTTTCTTTTTTTTTTTTAAAGAAAATCCCAAGTCTTTAGAAGAGGATTAGAAGTCCAAGAAACAGGCTTGGCCAAAGGAGAAAGAGCTTTGTATAGGGAGTCAGGAGACTTGGGGTCTAGACCCCCTTCAGCCACTGGCCAGTCAGTCTGGGAACTTTACGTCCCTCAAGTCTCTCTGCCTTAATATACTCAGTAATGCAGTGAGAAGTTGGGCTAGATCATTCCTTAGGTCCTTCTCAGCTCTAGTGTTTGTTTAATGATTTCCCTCTGAGAATTCCAAAAGCCTTTACATAACTCACCCAGCTAAAAGTCCATTTAGGGTAAGCACAGGGGCCTCAGCTCTGCTCTCGTCACCAAAGAACTAGCCATGCTCAGAAAGCTATTTCAGCCAAAGGTAGTGTGGAAATAACTTGTTCAGACACAAAGTGGAGAGAGCTGATGGCATTCATTATCTTGATGATGCAAGCATTGGCATGGGGCTGCTGTCCAGCTTGGAGCTTGACAGGAAACCGGCTTCTGGTCAGAATCCTGGCATAATGAAAAGGTGTGCTAGAGAGAGATCTAAACTCAAGGGTGGGCGGCTCTGCCACAAATGTCTTCGGACCTTTGGCCAGTCACTCTCCTCTCTGGGACACTATTTTTACATATGTGTGAAGTGAGGGTAATAGGTCAGCCCTGCCTTACTCAGTGGCTTTTGATCAGGTCAAAACATACATGGAAATAAAAAGGTTTGAAAACTATAAAATGGCACATAAACAAGGATTGTGATAAGCTTTGAAAGTTGTTTCTGCCTCTGTGCAGGTGTTAGGGTCTGGGGAGGAAGCTGGGGCTGGGGAATTTCAACACAGGTCTGGAGGGGGCAGGGAGAGTCTGGGCAGAGGGATGAAGGGAGGTGAGGTCAGGATCGAGAACCAGTGAACAGGGGAAGGGCCCCTACCTAGCAGCCAGCTCCAGGCTGGGGTATCTGGAAGCTCAGAGCGTACAGTGTCCATCTGCCCAGTCTACACTGCTCCCAATTCCGAAGGCTCTCTGTTTATTGATGGCTTGGCCTTACTGCTGGAAAATTCCGTTGCAGTATTTCTTCTAAACAGAAAATACCTGGCTGTAGTACTACGGGGGCTGATAGCTGAAGTTCCACCCAGGGACTCTCTTGCCTGGTGACACAGCATGAGGACTGGCATGCTGCCCTGAAGGAGACACCTTAATCACGTCACAGGAGGGCGCTCAGACTAGTGAGGTAGAGACAGTTCTGCGATAACAACCAGGCCAGGTAGTAGGAATGATAGTCATAGGTGCTACTTATGGAGCACCACGTGCCAGATGCTGAGCTAAATGGTTTAAACACATTTGTTATTTAACATTCACATCTGTGAGCTTGTTACATTATTATTCCAATGTAGAGAGGTCATGGCTCTCACCCTAAATTACTCATCTTATTCTCATAATAGAATTGACTTTGAACCTAGTTTGTTTGGACTCTAAATTCTATATTCAATTATTGTGCTATTCTGCTTTTCTTGGGTCCATAGATTCTTATTAAATCAACCCAAGATTGTCTGGGCTTTAGCAGAATTCCAAAGTAGGACTCGAGCCAGTCCTGGGCAGTGAAGAGATCAGGATAAAACAGTGATCCCAAAAAGGGCCTGACTTGCTCCTTTTATTAATATTTGACTAGGATAATAAAATAAAAATAGTAGCTCCTTTAGTGAGACATAGTGTTATTTCCCTTTTGGCATCATTCTACACTGGTCTAGAAAAAGTAAGAGGCCCTAAGTGGGATAGAAAATAATTTGCCGTTAACCATTTCGGCCAGTAGCGTGCCGCTGCTGGCTTGCACTGGCTCATGCCCACCCTCAAGAGTCGATTTTGTGCATCTCTTCCCAACTCCAGTTCAATAAAGTTAGGTTGGTAGCTTGCACTTTGCCAAGGTGGGAGTATTTACACCATGGAAAATGGCAAACACTACAGAACAGAGCTTTCTTTCCTGCAGAGCCAGTTGTGAAACATTTTCCTATGTACCACTGATTTCAGCCCTGTTTGTCATTTTGTTCAATAGATTGTAGTTCCCTATGAAGAGTTGTTTCTAAAATGTGGTGTCTAAAAGGAGGTCTTAATTCTACATACATAGATATTATATGTGAACTAAGGCATCATTTTAACATGTGTAGGTGACGATAGCTCTGAAAGTTGCTTAATGACCACACATGCTCTAGACAGTTGAGTAGCAGTGACTGGACCCTCTCGCAGGTCCCGGGGAGTGTCCCACCCCCAGAGCTGCCATCTGTGCCTGCAAGAGAAAGGATCTGTGATCAGTTTCCTTTGGCAAGATCTGGTGGCCTGAATTGTGACAGAGACAGCATGTCTGTGCAAATGACCTTTTCCTTCTTGACATTTTAAAATAACATACCAGAGATAACATGGATAAATGAATCAAAGCATGGAGCTGAATAAATTCACTTGAGGAAAATATTTTGTCAGATCACCTACCCTTTCAACTACATCTGCATTCACCAGAAATGGCACTTTTAATGTTATCTGCGGTATTACTTCCGTATTTCCCCCGGAAATGGAAGCTAGGAATAGCACGGAGAAGCGGAACTGCAGGTTACCCCCACATCTCAGCTCTGCTGTTACTTCCAGAGGCTCCCTGTTAAGCTTGTCTGAAATGGAGCAGAGCGTGTGTTTTCAGCGGTCCCAGCCCTTCCTTCCTCCGTCCACGTAGGTGCTCGTGGGGAGGAGGAGGTGAGCCCTGTCCCGCATCCAGTGGGGAGGTGGAACTGTCTCTTAGGCACTTAACAAGAGCTATGAGAGAGTAGTAGCCCTAGACAATCTCTCTGGTTCAAAGATTCTGTGCCTAAATAATCAACATCCGGCGGTCTGGGGCACATGTAACTTTTCACGTCCTGCTGCTCCTGACTGGTGTGAGGGAGGACAGGGTTTCAGTTTCCCAGCAGGTCCAGACCTTTGTTCTTTCAAAGGCTACTTACTTTCCTGATCTTGACTTAGCAGGTGGAAGGATATGTTCCCTAAGATTCCCTAGTAAAATAGCAGCCAGAGCTTTAATGAAAATAAGAAGCGATTAAATGACCCCACTCTGTGCAGCCAATAGTTTGCACGACCCAGAGCTGATGGGGACAGGATGGTGCTGGGACCACTGCCTGGAGCCGTCCTGCGTCAGCTGGAGGCTGCTCCCCACGTCTTATATAAGACTCAGGCACAGCAACATGCCCCTCCCTGCCGGGCCAGCTCACAGGACACTAGATTAGCCGGCTAGAGCCAAGCTCTATTTCTGGAAGGCAGAAAGTTCAGCTGAAGGGTAGCCACTGGGAAGATATTCGCTTACTCCACTGAAAGAAACAGAGATGGAGACTCCTAGGGAGCAAATTATATTGGAAGACCACTTGTCCGACAGATAATCCAAGAACATTTGAGATCAGAATAGGGGAGGAAAACAGAATGAATAAACTGGAAAAGTAACTATTCCTTCTATTGCCATGCCCTCCTTTAGCTGCTACACAGATTCAAACCTAGGATTTTAAAAGTATGATTTATCCTCTAAGCCGGATGAAATAAGACATTATAATTATCTTTGTCGCCAACCTAAACTTACGTTTGAATATACGTTATACCTTAGCAAGTACAGCAAATTCTGATTATTCAACACCCTGGGGAACCTCTGTTAACCCAAATACCAGATCAGCATGCAAGCTACACAGTGGTTACTGCATTCGTGTGCAGGAAGGGGCATTGTTATTGTGTATATACTAGTCTGGTTCATTCCCTCACAGGCGGTTAATTCCTTCAGGACAGAAGGTGGTAGGAGGTATGGTGATAATTTAATATGGCTAATTAAAGAAAAATGGTTTGAACTCATATGTCAGTGGTGGTGATGGTTGTGTGTGTGTGTGTGTGAGTGTCTGTGTGTGTGTTGGCAGAGTGGGCGAATGGACTCTATTGGAAATGGCAGTTCTAATAGGGGTGGGTCCAAAGCTGGAAAGGGTAGAGCCATACTGAGACCAAGGAACAGAAGCAAAAACTAGGAACCGAGACAGGTTGAAAGCAGAGATGCTCAGGCATATGAGCAAAGATGAATCCAGAAGACAGGAACCAAATCAGGAAAGGGCTATCCTACAACAGGAGGAGATACAGAATATGAACCAGGAAACTGTACTTAGACAAGACCAGGGACATTCCTGAAGCTCCAACATTAGCAAAGAGAATGCATACATCAGAGACAAGGTCAATCCAGTTTGCAATAAGTGGGGGATTCTATCACCCAAATACTTCAATGCACCGCTTGATATCCGATATGTATTCAAGTGGGCATCCGTTGTTGTGAAAGTCACATTTGGAAACTTCCTTCAGAGATAAGTTTTTGAACACAAGAAAACAAATATCATGAGTTCTTTGTCAATGTTTTTGTTTATCTATTTTACTCTTCCCGTTTAAGCAGAGGAGTGCAAGAACATATTTGTGCCTGGGAGAGGATGGGTTGGTGGCTGGGATGCCCATTATGAGGCCACTGCAGTGGTCCAGACAGAGATGATGGTGGCCCAGGCAAAGGGCTAATGGGGAGGAGGTTGGAAATGCAGAAAAGGGGGCAGATTTGAGTACTCGTTAGACCACTGCTTGCAAATTCAAATGCCTACAGGCTTTTGTATGTGTTTTAAGTTTTCTTAATAATCTTTTTAATTGTAAGAAATGAAACAGAGGGAAAACCTACAAGTTAAAAGAGACTTAAACATAGCTACCAATTGCAATATAGGTATTTTATTTGGATTCTTGATTCAAGCAACTTGCTAAAAAGTTTGAGATGTGGAAACTTGATCGGTGACTTTTTGTAATATTAAGGAATTATTATTTTAATATCATTTATTTTTGTATATCATTATTTAATTACATATCATTAGTATCATTAATGTGATAATGGCATTGTATTTTTTAAGAGAGTCTTTATCTTTTACAGATATGTGCTGAGATATTTAGAGATGATATTATATGACTAGAATTTTATTCAACAAATATGGGGGAGTGGGAAGGGGTTGGTGAACACAAGATTGGCTCTGAGTTGGTATTTATTAAAGCTGGCTGATGGGTCCAGGGGGTTCATTATATACAAAGCCAGGGTTTTCTTTGTGATAACAACTTCTCGTGCCATGTTCCAGAAACTTTCCTATTGCACATCCAAATGCCCACATAGCAGAGAGATGAAACAGAACCACAAGAAGGTGGGAGTTGTAGAGCAACTTTTTTGTTTTAAATGTATATATTCAGCTCCCTCTGCTAAAAATTGAAAAAAAAAAAAGCATTTTGGAATTTATCAAGATGAGTAATGATGTTGTAGGAGAGGCTAATTGCCTCCCTTCTTTTCTTCCTCAGTAGCTGCACCTTAATCGTTTTGCAAGTTTCATTGCTACCCAAATGGAACATGCATTCCCCAACTTCCCTTATTGTGATATTGCCATGTGATTTAATTCTGGCCAATGAAGTGTGTGCAGAAACATTATGTGGGACTTCCTGGAAGGCTCCTTAAATGAAGCCAGCTCATCTGGAATGTAACCCTTTTTTTTTTCTCCCCTTACTCTTTCTTTCTGCCTGGAGTGTAGATGTGGGGTCTAGAGCTTCAGCAACCATGCTGGACCATGAGGTGATCTTGAGGTTGAAAGCCAGACATCTCATGAGGCAGAGCAGAAAGCTGGAAGGAACCCAGTGCTCCTTCTGGTGATTCTTGACAACTCTCTGCACTACCTACCTCTGCACTTATTTTACAAAGTAAGAATAAAACCTTATGTGGTTAAGCCAAAATTAGGTTTTTAATTATATGCAAACAGACGTAATGCTAATGAACACAGGTAACTGATTATTCATTGTTAATAAAGCATTGTTTATTTGATATTAGCTATCAAAAATTAAAGTATATAGAGTCATTGACTCAGCAATCCCAGAATCAGGACTGCATCCTCTAGATACGCACACGAGAAATGATATTGTTTGCAGGAGCAAGCAGTGTAAACGACCTAAGCATCCATGGGGACTGGTTACATAAACGAGCCATTCAGTGGGCTATCAGGAGGCAGCCGTTCAAAGAATAAGATAGATCCATATGTACTTCTATGAAAGAGGCTCAAGTCTTATTAGTAAGTGAAAAAAGGTAAGTTATAGAAGAGCATAGGCAGTTTGATCTCATTTGTGTAAATTATTTATATATAATAGTGTGTGTCAGACAATCCCTGACTTACAATGGTTCCACTTACAATTTTTCTAATTTACAATGGTGTGAAAGCAACACACATTCAGTAGAAATCATACTTTGAGTTTTGAATTTTGGCCTTTTGCTGGGCTAGTGATGTGCAGTTAAGACACTCTCTCGCAATGCTGGGCAGCAGCAGCCGTGCGATCACGAGAGTAAACAACCAGTACTCTATAGTGGACTGTGCTGCCAGATGATTTTGCCCAACTGTAGACCAGTGTAAGTGTTCTGAGCATGTGTAAGCAGGCTAGGCTAAGCTATGATCTTCAGTAGGTTAGGTGTATTAAATGCATTTTTGATTTTCAGTGGTTTTATGGGGATGTAACCCTATTATAAATTGAGGAGCATCTGTATAAACTTTTATGTTATATATATGTGTGTGTGTATATATGTACACATGCACACACACACACACACGCCTGTGCGCGTGCACGCTTGTTTTCTAGAAGGACACAAAAACCTGATAACCAAAGGCAAAGAGGGCCAGGGATTTGGTGCCATGGAGGGAGGCTTTTGTGCATGGATTTTTTTATAGATTAAATTTTCTCTTTAGTATCTATCTTTTCATGTATTAATAAAAAAATTATTTCCAGTAGCACCCACTTATTCAAGACCTAATTTCATAGATTAATAGTGTAAAGATTTTGCACTCATTACATTTTCTTTAATATCACTGTCTTAATATTTAAGGTACAGTCTGATTTCTAGGCTGTACAAATTTAAATGGTATAGTGAAGATATTGTTGGCCCCTTCCATCCTCCTCTCCCTCTCCTCCCTCTCTTTCATTCCCATTCCTTCCTCTTGCCTCTCCCCCCTCCTATAGATGTAAAATGTTACTAAAACTTCAAGGACCTAGTCTTCCTAGGGTCTGTGCAGAGGATTAGGAGAGACCAGGAGGACCACAGAGAGGATGCCGCCAGCAATGGTGAAGCTAGCTAGGGATTCTCCCTGCCAGCTCTAGGGTAGATACTGATATTCTGCCTGAACACAGAGTCTTGGAGAACACTCAGTGGCCTCCAACTGGTTTTAGCCAGGTTGTATTTGTTTCTTGCAAATGAATGAGGATGCATGTGCTCTGACAGGAGTTGGCATATGTCCAGAAGTTTGTTTACTCGGGCTTCATATGAAGGCAAAGGTGTATTTTGACTATTTCCTGCAGCATACGAGCTCTGCTTAAGGGAGCGGGATGGGAACACAGCAGGAGGATAGGACAGCCTGTGCCATGAGGCAAATGCAGGATGGGTGACATTTGGTTCCAAAGGATCTCAAGGGCACCTTGTGAAGCTCAGAATAGAAGCTCACTTGGTACTTTCATTTTAGGACAGCTATGGCTGCGGGAAAGAATCTTGATTGCTGCCTGTATACTTTACTAATAAAATCTGAATCTTGGCAGCCCCATGGCCCAGAAGGATTACTGTAGGATAATCAAGGAAACTCACTCTAAGGAGTGGCAAGTTCCAGGGTTGCTTCAGGGACAGGTTCTCATGTAGATCAATGTGAGCTGACAAAGTCTAAGAGATGAAGGGAGGTATATGTGGAAAATATGGGATCTAGGAATTTGTCACTAGAACAACTGTATTAGTCTGAACCATTTTTCTTATGAAATACATGTCCAACTCAAACTGGCTCAAAGAGAAAACCAAGACTTAATTGATCCATATAACTGGAAAGTTCAGTGGGTGATTCCAGATACAGTTTGACCCAGGGCTTTAGATAGTACCTGGAGGACACTGTCACTGCTTCTCA
This sequence comes from Propithecus coquereli, assembly GCF_000956105.1. NCBI lineage: Eukaryota > Metazoa > Chordata > Mammalia > Primates > Indriidae > Propithecus > Propithecus coquereli. The sequence continues at coordinate 4,041,310 of NW_012152174.1, read as the reverse complement.
GTTCTGCTTTCCTCTGTGTTAGTTTAATTCACAGGTAGGTATTCCCCACAAGGTGGTAAAGATGGCCACCAAGAGCTCCATCTACCAGCTTAGCAACCCCAGGTTAAGGCACCTCTATCTCTACAGTCCAACAATTTCAGGGCTGATTTCCATTGGCCCAGCTTGGGGCACTTGCCCATCTCTGAGCCAATCATTGCCTCTTTGCTTTTCCAGACCCAGACCTAGTACCCAGGCCAGGAGCCAGAGTCACTTCAGACAAGGGGGAGAAGAGAGGAGTTCAAATTCGAATTAGTATGTTGCTATCAGAAGAATAGAGAGGGTGGGCAATTAAATGTCCGCCACACCACGGTAGACTTCCAAGCTTCAAATTTTTCCAGTAAATGAAAGGGAGAAGAGGAACTATCAATATACCACACACTATATGATTTTTCTCTAAATGTTAGAGATAAGAGGCTCCTAGACCACAACCCAAGGCTTTGGGGCTTACCCCAGAGACTCTGGGTTCCTTGGGGTTATCCCAAATATTTGGGTTAAAAACAGATTGGGACTGGAACACATATATATGTGCTTTTAGGGGTATTCTCCAGGCCTGGATGAATTCCTGGAATTTCCCTAAGAGAGGTAAAATCATTCAAAAGTTTTCCTAAGGGCTTTGTAATTTCTCCTCCAAACCTAAAGGAATCAGTCTGATTTATTTTTTGTTCCATTATTGCCTCTGTTTCTCACAGATGAATAAACCGAGGCTTTCAGAGCAGCCAGTAAATGGGGAGGTGGACCCAACTCAGGCATTCTGGCCCCAAGTCAGGTGGGCTCCTCTGTACCCCACTGTGGGTGGGTAGAGAAAGCCCAAGAACATTGGTTCTACCTTCCATAAATAGGAGGTTTGAAAAGAAGTCTTTGTGAAGTTTAGAAACGCTGTCTTTCATCCTACACAGATTAAGAGTGGAATCTAAAGGGACTTTGAAAACTCAGCGGAAAATGCTGGATCAGAATGCAAATTACGCGAGGAGACCACGCAGGCACAGAGACCTGCAGCACTGCCAGCCCTTTCCACCATTTCTGAAGAAGAGAACAGTGTGACAACAGTAAGCTTACCTCAGAAACTGGCAGTTGCCAGTTCTTTTTCTCACTAGAAAAAGAATATTCTGGAACTCTTCAGAAAAGGCCATCAGGCTCAGACCTATTTCCAAACAAACTATAGTTTGGAAATGTGAAGAAGAAAGAGAAAAGGTTCTACCTTGGTGACAAGAAAAGCTCAGGTGCTGACCCATCTTCATCCGTGTGCTTCAAAACTGACTGGCGTCTAGTTCTTCAGCAATCCCAAAACTCCCCAAAGACTTTTTTGTACCTAGAGTCAGCATTCTCCCTTCTCTCTACTGTCCCCACACAATAGACAATTTACTTGAGCTAACTTGAGTGGGTTTCACACCTTGCCGCTAAAGAGGCTCTCACCGAAACAACCTCTGAGAATTAACCTAGCAAAGGAAGATCCTCAAGGAGGGGAACCTGACTGTGTCCCACGGCAGCTCCTGGAGCCCCAGGCCCCTTTAGTGAGGCCTCCGCGCCAGCTTTGGCGGCCTCAGAGCCCCCGTTGATGCGGATTCTTTCAGGCTTCTTCCACCCACAGCATCTGGGCACAGCTAACTATATCATAGAAGACATCAAGCTATAAATGACTTCACTTTTTTGTTTTTACCCCCACATTCTTGCTCAAGTTGTCAACTTGTATGTTTGGGAGATATTTTTAAATGTTTGCTTGTTTTCTGCCAAATGCTGGTGACCTCACTCACTGCATCTGTTTATAGATGCCAGCAGAGGAAAGGGTACTCACTTGAGACCCTCGGAGACCTGCATGTTTTCGGGCCCTCGCCTGAGGGAGTGGGTGTGTGGTATGTTTTACAGCCATCGCGAAGTTCTCTGCTCTTTTCTGTGAGTCAGAGTCCTGTGCTGTCTAAAATAGGTGGGGACTGTGGGCCGGGCAGTCCAAACACAATAGCAATTTATTGAGTTTATTGCCAGGGAGCGTGTGACCTCTGGTTCAGAGCCTCAGGGAGGCTCCCTTTGACTGTTTTGAGGTCGGATTGAGCATGCAAACCCGCTGGGTCGACTAGCTCAGCTCCGCCGTGGAAATGCACAGATGCAGCTGCACGCTGTCTGTAGGGAGATGCGAGCAAGTGTATTTTATCGGATGTTTAAATAGTTAGTAAGCAGTCACATACCTGTGGCCCAGCTTCCCTGATAAACTGTACCAAGCATGTGCTTACCTAAGAAGGCCCAGGCTCACTAATGCAGCTTAAGACTGAGTGAGGTGTCTTTGGGATTTTTATACTTTTAGAACATGTGTTTAGAGATGAGACACCCTCTCCCCCTACTGTGGTTTGGGTATGGTTTGTTTGGCCCTGCCAAACCTCATGTTGAAATTTGATCCCCAGTTTTTGAGGTGGGGCCCAAAGGGAGGTGTTTCAGTCAGAGGGGCGGATCCTCACGAATGGCTTGGTGCCATCCTCACTGTAAGCAGTGAGTTCTTGCTCAATTAGTTCCTGTGAGAACTGATTGCTAAAAGGAGCCTGGCCCCTCCTCCCCCCTCCTGCTGCCTCTCTCCCCTGGGATGCCAGCTCCCCTTCACCTTCCGCCAGGAGTGGAAGCTTCCTGAAGCCCTCACCAGAAGCAGAGGCTGGTACTATGCCTCTTGTACGGTCTGCAGAACAATGAACCAAATAAACCTCTTTTCTTTATAAATTACCCAGCCTCAGGGATTCCTTTACAGCAGCACAAAAGAACTAAGATACTACCCCCTATACCCACTTACGTAAAGGTGTTCTTCTGACGTTCACGTGAGTGTTTGCCCAAAAGCTTGCACTGATTGTAGGACCAGTGGCTAAGTTCCAGATCCACTTCTGGCCCACAATGCCCAGCTGGCTGTACAGCTTTAGAATACTGAAAGGGTAATCACATGACTTCCAGAAAATACCTGTGAAGAACGTGCTTCTGACATGAGAGCCATGTGATGATGAGCAAAGTCCAGGCAGTCTGCAGCTGGATGCCTCCGAGCACAGGAGTGGACACTCTTTCCAGGAAGCAGCAGCAGCAGCCCCCAGAGGGGAAGTCATTGTCTGGAAGTATTACAAAAGACCAGTGCAACGAAATTTAGCAATTTCCAAGGATGACATGTGGCAAGTGCCTATTAAGTCAGAGAAAACTTTCAGTGATTACTCATCTAGGAGTGGGAGTGGAAGCTGGACTAAGAAGAACACTCGATTACCACCCAGCCTTGCCCTAGGCAGACGTGGCAGAAGCTTATCCTCCCTCCCCTTTCCCTTTCCGTACCATTTGCTTACCCTCCCTCCTGGCTTTCACACACCCACCTTACCCCGTCCACGCTGTGGGCAGCCGTCACTCTCTCTGCTCTCTCGCATCCCTCATCTTTCCCCTCGAATGAGTATTAGCCCCTGTGTTAAGTCTTCCGAGACGATTCTGAGCCTACCTGTGAAAGAGAAGACTGTGTCACCTTTTCGTGACTATCATCAGGGGAGGAAGGACCTGTGGGCAATAAGAGGCTTTAGTAATTCCTTGAAAACCCAAATCATGATTTACGGTAAGCTCTGCTTAAGACAAAGAAAACAGCAAATAGCATATCCTACAGGCGCCCAGCATACGCCTATCCAAGTGGAAGGACTGTGTCCCTGAAAGAGACTCAAATTGTCCTTATGCGTGGCTGCTTTTTGTTGCTGTTGGGTATTTGTTGTTGTTGTTTTATTTTCCTTTTTGTTGTTGTTTTAAAAACTTGACATTTCCCCACCCCAGTCTCCCCTCTGGTGCCCACAAATGCAGGAGCAGCACTGGCCAGCACTTGGCACCTCATTGAGACTAAGCAGTCACTTCTGCTTCCTAGTATGATTTCTTACTAGGGTCCCTGCCTGCTGCATTTTGGGAGGATATTTTAAGTAACTAAATACCTACCAACAAATCACAATGTACAGTAATGCATTGCTCAGTGATGGGGATACATGCTGAAAAATGTGTTGTCAGGCAATTTTGTCGTCGTGTGAACATTATAGAGTGTGCTTACACAAACCCAGATGGTATAGCCTGCTACACACCTAGGCTGCATGGCATAGCCTATTGCTTCCAGGCTACAAAACTGTACTGAATGTTACTGTGCAGAATACTGTAGGCAATTGTAACATAAATCAATAGGTGATAGAAATTTTTCAGCTCCATTATAATCTTAGGAGACCACCATCATATTTGTGATCTGTCATTGACCAAAATATAATTATGAAGCACGTGCCTATAGTTGAAAACTTTGCTGTGAGATTGCAGTTGTCATAGCCTGAATCTTACCTTGTCAGCACTTGTAGAGGCTGACTCTGAGCCCAAGCTCCATATAAATACAGAAATGTCATCTGCTTACTCTTGCTTAAATTTTTTAACTTTTGAGAGTATTTCATTGAGACTAGAAGAATCGCTTCTGGGCCTTTTGGCTAAGATCAAGTGCATAGAGACTAGAAGAAGGAAGATTCTAGGATTATTAAATTTACCAAAGATTTATACGGGTTCGCAAATCTTTTTTTTTATTTATTTAATTTTAGAGATAGGGTTTCTCTCTGTCATCCAGGCTGGAGTGCAGTGGCATGATCACAGCTCACTGCCACCTGAACTCCTGAGCTCAAGAAACCCTCCTGCCTCAGCCTCCTGAGTAGCAAGGACTACAGACATGTGCTACTATGCGTGGCTAATTTTTTTAAAAAATTTGTAGAGGTAAGATCTCACTATGTTGCCCAGGCTAGTCTTAAACTCCTGACCTCAAGCCATCCTCTCACCTCGGCCTTTCAAAGTGCTGGGATTACAGGTATGAGCCACCACGCCTGGCCTGCAAATGATTTCTGAAATGAACATATTTGGAGATATACTGCATGAAATGTTTCTACCAGTAATAGCCCCATGAAATGGCCATTAGTGGATCCTGTCCTTATTAGATGAAAACACCATTAAGCCTTCATTGGCTTCAAAGTAATTTACCCTTGCCCCTTTACTGACCTAAGTTAATAGTTCTTATCAATGTCCCAGTGCTCAAGAGGCATGGTAGAAATTATTTTTCCATTTTCGATAAGGAGAAATAAAAACATTGATTAAGCGGAACTAGAATTCTGTCTAAGTGTGGGTCTGTTTCTTTGCTCCTATCACAATTTCATCAATTTTCTTGCCAGTTCTAAAGATTTCCTTTTAATTTATTCCACCCTCTAATTTCATGTCCTGCCAAATAATCAATTTTCCATTCCCCTCCCAGAGAGTCTTTCTAACCAACATCCAACTTCACTTCCTCTTTGTTTCTTCCACTCCGTGACTTCTTCTTCCCTTACTGATAGAATCATAGTTGGGTGGGCATTTGCCATCCATGCAACACTGGCTCAGTGGTTATTATGGACTGGATATTTGTGTCCCCTCCCCAGATTTATAGGTTGAAATCTAATACCTGATGTGATGGTATTTGGAAGTGGGGCCTTTGGGAGATGTTTAGATCATGAGGGTAGAGCCCTTATGAATGAGATTAGTGCCCTTTTAAGAAGAGGTCAGTGAGCTGGATAGCTCTCTTTCTGCCATGTGAAGATACAATGACAAGTTGGCAGTCTACAACCCAGAAGACAGCCTTCGCCAGGACCTGCCCAGGCTGGCACCCTGATCTCAAACTTCCAACCTCCAGCACTGTGAGAAATAAATTTTTGTGATTTAAAACCCACAAAATCTATGGTACTTAGTTATAGCAGCCCAAACTAAAACGTACGATATCTGATAAATTCCCAAAGCCAAAGCCTGTAATAGGAGAAAAGAAACAGACCCACACTCAGTTTGTAGCCAAATTCTGTATCTTTGTGGCCTGACATTCTCCTCATTAAATTTACATTGTGATTGCCTATAAATAATCTTAGCCCCTTTGGAGTTCACCACCATCGTTACCAGTTTTGAATATTTTTTCCAGTTCCCTAACTTGAAATTTTTTTCAGCTTGCCAAAGGGAGGTAGCACTAACACACCATGATATTCAAAGTCCTCTAACACCCTGCCCAATCTTCTTTTCTTCTTCCTAATACCTACTCCCCATCTGTGCTCTATTAACTCAATATTCATTCTTTCTCAACATAAGCTCCACCAAGTTTAAGACACTTTTGTAAGCAATGATACCAGCCATTTAATTTATCCTTAAAGAACTGAGGGCCCTGGAAATTTAACCATGTCAATGCAGTCTTTTTTACATTATTAACTAAAGGAAGATGGGTGCCCTTTAAAGATTTTTTAAAATTAGAAAACAAAACAAAAAAAAGTTAAAAGGAACCAAATCAAGACTGTAAGGTGGATGCCTAATGATTTCTTATTGAAACTCTCCCAAAATTTCCCTTGTTTGATGAGAAAAAGGAGCAGGAGCATTGTTGTGGTGGAGAAGGACTCTCTCGTGAAGTTTTCCCAGGAGTTTTTCTGCTAAAGCTTTGGCTAACTTTCTCAAAACTTATAATAAGCAGATGTTATCATTCTTTGGCCCTCCAGGAAGTAAACAAGCACATTACCTGAGAGTCCCAAAAAACTACTGCCATGACCTTTGTTTTTGACCAGTCCACATTTGCTTTGACTGGACCACTTCCACCTCTTAGTAGCCATTGCTTTGATTGTGCTTTGTCATCAGGATCATACTGGTAAAGTTATATTTTATCTCCTGTTACAATGCATTGAAGAAATGCTTCAGGATCTTGATCCCACTTGTTTAAAATTTCTATTGAAAGCTCTACTCTTGTCTGCAGCTAATCCAGGTGCATCAATTTTGATACCCATTGAGTAAAAAGTTTGCAGAACTTTAATTTTTCAGTTGGAATTGTGTAAGCTGAACCACTTGAGATACCTATCGTGTTGGCTATTGTTTCTGCTGTTAATCTTCAGTCCTCTTCAGTTAGGGCATGAACAAGATTAATTTTTTCCTCAAAAATTGATGTGGATGGTCTGCCACTGTGGGCTTCATCTTTAACATTGTCTTGTCCCTTCTTAAAATGAGTTATCTATTTGTAAACTGCTGATTTCTTTGCAGCATTGTCCCCATAAAGTTTTCATAAAGAACCAATGGTTTCACCATTCTTCTACCCAAGGTTCATCATAAATTTGATGTTTGTTCTTGCTTCAATTTTAGCAGAATTCATGTTGCTCTAATAGACGCTATTTTCAACTGATGGCTTATCCATCTTAGTGCCTCGAACTAGATCCTTTTCAGTCATGTTATAACAAGTTAGTACAAATTTATTTTGATGGAAACAATTTTTAAAATCTATGCATAGTTTTTTCATAATACACATTTCCCATAAACTTTTTGAAGACCCCTCATACAATAGAGATAGCAGGGAACTTGATCAGTCAGAGCAAGACCTAGCCATAAAGGAAAAGTCATTTACTTAAGCAAGCTTCCAAAAATCTGTAACTAGAGTGACATTTGATGAGCAACACAAATATAATAAAAAATGTTAATTATCCATGGCGATGACTAATGATAAAGTAATGATAAACTATCCATTGCTTAAATATCTCTGTGTAGGAGGAAAAGTGTGATAAGGAGGGCAGAGCCTTTTGTGATGAAAGTTCCAGCTGGTGAGGCTGCCAGGTGGTTCTGAGCCTCTGCTGAAGACTATTTTGAAAGCTGGTTCTCTCAGAGGTAGTCAGCTCTGGTATTTTAGGCTAATGGTTTGCCAAAGCTAGAGAGCTTTAAAAATATACCAAACACAGCAACGCCAATGACCTGACCCCTGATTAAATCAAAATGTCTGGGGTATCAGTATTCTATCTTAAAGCTCCCACCATAGTTCTAACGTGCAGCAAGAATTGAAAGCCAAAGCATTAGGAGACTGGATGACTGTATTGAGGGTAGACAACGACATTTCAGATGGTGGACTGAGTATATCCTAGAGCATCTTCATTCCAGCAGCAAAGGCCTTGACTGATGATCCTCAATAAGAAGTGAACTTCCAGTGAACCAGAAACTGGGATAAAGTTCTAAAGTATGGGGTGAAGACTGGATTGACCCAAAGACAGCCCAATCCAATATGTGCACAGAGAGGTATTGCTAAAAAGGTGACAGGAGCACCAAGACCACTCCCTCCACAAAAGTGGAAGACACCAGAAGCAGGAGAGTGTCAAGAACAATCAACATGTAGGTCCTTGGGGTACTGCAGCAGGAGAGGCCAGGTGGTTCATCTTCCACTGATACCCTTCTATCTGCCCTTAAGCCAAACAGCAGTGACAAAGTATGAGCCTCCAGGTGGGAGCTGTGGCCAGGGAGCCCAAATTAGACAGGCATGGTCATGGCATGAGGCTCGCCATTGCCAGGAGGTATCAGACCAGAACAACTAAGAGAAATCTCACCAGTGGCTTGTCCTTCTACTTTCCCTGAAAACAGGCCAGAGGACAATCTAGAGCAGCAATTTTCTCAAGCAGATGACACCCACCATCAGAGCATGCAGTGTGATGGAAAATCTCAACCATAAAGAAGATGACAGTCAAGATTACCACACATTTGAGGAAGACCAACACTGTGAAATATGAAAAACTCAGCAAAATAAAGGAGAAAGATAAATAACGGAGCAAGAAAACCAGGAATTAAGAGTAAGCATAAATGAATTTTTCTGATAGATGTGGGAGGATATAGCAGTTGCAAAGAAATCAGCTAGAGGCCATTGAGATTAACACTTAAAAACTGAATAGGTAGATGAAACTGATTTTTTTCTAAAATCTACTTTTATTATAATAAAGACTAATGTATACCTTGTACCCTAGTGACTAAATAGTTCATAAGTTTAGTAGTTTACATTTTTAGAATGCACATGATTTTAATATTCAAATAAGACATTATAGAAAGTATTTTAAAGAAGGAAATGTTTTCTGTAATCCTTTTTAAAAGTCTTGGTCCATTTTGAAAAATCAACAATGAGTGAATAATAAAATAAGAAGAAAGAAAAATAAGTTTTTCCTCTAAATACATAAGAAATACTTGCTGGCGTTTGTATATTACATGCCTGGAGTAGAATGGGCCAAATTTTCAAAGGCAGTTAATAACAGCTTGTACATGGATTTGTATCATTTGATTTAGCACTAGGTAAAGTAAGAGGAAATACAGCATTCAAGATGGAGTTGTTTCTCCTCCATCTCTCAAATTGCCTCACTCCATCTTCGTAACCTCACAAAGGAATCTAAAATAATGATTTTAAAACAGCTGCTCAGTTTATACACACAGTTAGAATTTTTCCCAATCAGTTGGGGTATCAGTGAATACTAACAAGCATCAACTTCTTTGAAAATTATTTTAAAAACTTCTTCCATGAGTTCAATTACTTTCCTGGTCCATTTTAATCTGTCATACAAAGGCTTTTTATTGCTACATCTATTTATTAATTATGACTGTTATGTTTCTCAAGGAAATTTCCTCCAGGTGGGCCTGATCTATTTCTATTTCCTAATGCCAAAGTATGCTTATTTTATGTAGTGCCACAGTGTTCTTTTGTTGGTGCTGCTGTTTTTTTTTTAAACTTTAATTTGTTACTCATCAAGGCACATTGTATATTTGGATCAAAAGGAGAACTGGCAAGAGCACATTTCTTTTTTTTTTTTTATTTCAGCATATTATAGGGGTACAGATGTTTAGGTTACGTAGGTTGCCCTTGCCCCTCCCCTCCCCCCCAAGTCGGAGTTTCAAATATGTCCATCCTTCGATGGTGCGCATTGCACTCTTTGTGTATGCATATACCCGTCCCCTCCCCCCTCCTCCCCCTCCCCTCCACCCTCCCCCTCCCCCCTGCCCAACATCCAATACATGTTATTCTTATATGTGCACTTATGTGTTGATCAGTTAATACCAATTTGATGGTGAGTACATGTGGTGCTTGTCTTTCCATTCTTGGGATACCTCACTTAGTAGAATGCGTTCCAGCTCTATCCAGGAGTATACAAGAGGTGCTATATCACCATTGGTTTCTTAAAGCTGAATAGTACTCCATGGTATACATATACCACATTTTATTAATCCACTCATGTATTGACGGACACTTGGGTTGTTTCCACATCTTTGCAATTGTGAATTGAAGAGCACATTTCTTTACCTGAGTAACACGTGAAAACACAGCTTCAATTGCATTTTCAATTGAAGAAAATCCATTCAACTTTAGTGCTTATCCAAGAACTTATAATGTCAATTTCTAATGTACATTATATCCCTCAGTCCACATGTATTTTCAAAAGAAAGTAAGTCATATCAAAGTAATATTTTCCTAAATGCTATTTGATACATTTTTATAGCAAACTGAAAATTCTGAGTATGAAAACTGAAGGTATGTTTAACAATAAAACAAATATAGCTTATACAGCCAATTTATAGGTTTCTTATTTAAAGGCAGCAGTAAATTTGCATTCTTCAACTAACCTGTAAATCCAGTTGTTTTTCTCTGGAATTTTATAGATACAGTGTTTCCTGTGTTAGAAGTATCTTTTTTGGCATCAGGCTACACAAAAGCCTTTGATGAGATGCTTTCCCTGAATTAGTATAATGTAATTTTTTACTTATCCCGAAAAATATGGCAACGTTATCAATCACTTACTCATACTGAACAAAAGTTATATTACTACCAATTTTCTTTTAATTTTGCTCTGAACGAATTTTTAAAAGTTTAGACATTTCCGATGTTTTTGAATTGCACACCCATAGAAGATAACTAGATGAAACACATTAGACAATTTCAAAAGATAAATCTTAGTATCTGACTCATTTGGCACATCTTTAGTAACCAGAATAAAATCAATAGAAATAAAAGTAATATAATTTTCAAAGAATTTATACATGCTGGATTCTTAGAACAAGGAGCTTCTAAATGAAAAGAAGGAGGAGGTTCAGCTCATCTTGCTAATTATAGGCATTTTTCCTTATGGAGTAACTAATGATTTCTAGTTTATTTATGGAACTTTTGTTTGTAAAAAGCATGTACATAGGGCCAGATCTTGTTGGTTTCTGTTACAGAGAATGTTTCCAACACCCTTTTGAGTTTTTTGGGTAATAGTCCAGGACCCTTTGTATTTGGGTTTTGTAATCTTTCAATCACTTGATAAAGTCAGGTCATCAACACCAACCGCTTTGGGAAGGTTGAATTGGAGGTTGTTGGTTTAGTCTCTGGCTAGATGAATCTAGCTAGCAGTGAGATATTACTTGATGACATCAAAGAACACATTCAGGTTCATTGCCAGGTGTATCTGACAAACTCTATTCAGGGCGTCAGCTTGTGGAACTGCCCTAGGGAAACCAGACAATAGCCAGTTAGACTGGGTGAGATTGCTCAGCTCATGGAGGGTCAGCGAAGCCATGACTTTATCTGGAATGAGCTTCCTCAGGTCAATAAAAGTCTTGGCCAGCACACCAATTTCTGTGTCCCTCAGCATATTGCCTGAGCAGGTCCTCGCTGTAAGAGTGCTTCAGTTCGAAGGGTTTGATGGTGTGCAAAGACACAGTGTACTTGCCAGACCCCAGGTCCAGTGACCACAACACACGGTATCCTTCTGGACCTGGACCTGGCTGGCGCGTCCCTGGGGCCAGTGGCCAGGTGGCCAGCTGCAGCACCTCAAGGACACGTGCTCCAGAGGGTGCATCTGGCAGGCAAAACTCATGTTTAAAAATGGATACTACTTCTGTGAAGAATGATGTTGGTATTTTAATAGGGATTGCATTGAATCTGTAGATCACTTTGGGTAGTATAGACATCTTAACAATGTTGATTCTGCCAACCCGCGAGCACAGTATGGTTTTCCACCTGTTTACGTCCTCGGCTATTTCCTTCCTCAATGTTTGTAGTTCTCCCTGTAGAGGTCTTTTACCTCCTTAGTTAAATATATTCCTAGATACTTTATTTTCTTAGTTGCTATTGTGAAAAAGGTACCGTGGTTATGGTCTGGCGTCTTGTTTCATAGTGTCTACTCTGGGGCCTCCTCAAAGTTCAAATGTCACCATTGAACCATTTTGATGGACAGCTGGGAAGTTATAACCTGAGTTTTACTATGCATGTGGATTTCCCGTGAGCCTCTCTGAAAGCCCATTTGGGGGGTGAACCGCAATGTGAATTTAAGTTAATAGCATGATAATTAGCCTAAGGTAGTTCTAGGTCACCTCCCAGACCCTGTTGTACCTCTGCATTCTTTTGCAGTTGGTGTGCTGAGTTCTGATTGGCAGATTGGTAGGGTTTTCCCCCCCTCCCTCAGGTGTGGCAGTTCCTCGGGGGTGCCACCTTTGTCCCCAGGAGGAGTCAAAGGTCCTCACTGTCTACCTAACAGAAAGACATGGCCAGATATTTGTTTTTAAAAGATTGCTATGTTTGCAAGGGGGGAAATAGGGGGCCTGTTAGGAGGCCATTTCAACAGACCACCAGAGAGGTGAGAAAGCACTATTTTAATTTTAACTTCTTCAATTTTGAGTGAGATTGGGCATCTTTTCATTTGTTTATGGACCATTTGCACTTTATTCCAATGCAGAATTTTTAAGCTAACAATTTCGTGCTGATTGCTTTCTTGGGAAAAATGCTGTGGGTTTAGTTTACTCCACAAGCATGAAATAGATCTTAGTTCTGTCTTGGGTGGTCCAATTGCACTGCCTTACTACAGACTAGGCCATGCAGCATATGGTGCTCATATGTTTAGAGGCTGTTTAGAGACTGCTGAGCCAACAGCCATGCTTCCACTTCATTCTCTACCCATTCTCGAGCCACCTTATTTCTTAAAAAGATCCATAAAAAGAATGTGATGGTTTGTTCTCATTCTATAAACAAGGGAGAAAGCTATTTCCAGAATAAATATTTGAAAGTAGAAATCTAATTTCTGTATTTGTATTTGTGGGGGCAGAGTGGAAGTGCTGCTCTAATTTCTCAGAGTTTTTTTTATTGTTTCTGCTATTTCGAATCTTTAAATTAGTCTTACAATCTTTCTTATTGTTGTATTCAAAACAGTTACACTGAATATATAAGAACATTTAAAAGGTAAACGGATATTTAATAGAAATTTGGCCCATATCCTCCAACAAAAGAAAAAAATGACATTATAATTTGAAACAGTATTTTGCATAATACTAATTGCTTTGCATAATAAAGAAGCACACTATTAGTGTCTTTTAGGATATCTAATTATATACACAAGAAGTGATCCTGTTAAGGCCTTTCTATCCTTCTGGAATAGATTTAGACTTCTAGTAAATTCAACCTTTAATTGAGATATCTAATTTGGTACCAGACTCTGATCCCAGAATATTCCAGATAGAGTACCTGAGAAGAGTTGGAAGCATTTGCTTGGCTCCAGGTATGAGCAGGAGAAGGTGTTCTCTGGAACAGCTTACAGCAGCCACAGCTGACATTGGCACTGGTACATGTCAGGCTTTTAAAACACACTGGGTCATTTCTGAGGCCACCCCACTCCATTCTCCTTTTCCCAAACCTATGTCACATGAGCCATTTCAAACAAATGGCTATGCAGCTTGTTCTTAATGGCATCTGGCAAGCGATTCTTTGACAAAATACATAAAAACCAGTAGCCAAGTAATATCATTTAATACATTTAATCTCATTTAACAGAGATGTCTAATGCCAACTAACTGTGATTGTGGAAATTTATTGAAACTTTCTAGGTATGTTCTTCACAGCAACAGAAGGCAAAAAGCATAACAGTAAAAGAAAAACAGCAGGAACTCCTTAGAACAGGCTGTTTTCTACAATATTAATCATTTTGTGGGGAAAATTTTCATGTTAATTTATTGCCCACCTCCTAAGGGAGAGTTGGCAGTTTATAGCATGTAAGGGGACAGAACTAAAAGCCACAAGGAAGGTAACGGGCTTGATAATCATTCATTCATTGATTCACCAAACTTTAATTGGGCATTTTTCTATGTGACTAGTTATTCTAAGCACAGAAACACATCCTATGAGGAAGAATAAGGCCTAAGTGCCTGTCCCATGACAGTGACCATTTAGTGGGTATTATGGGCTAGTGTTTCCCAAAGTGTGGTAATTGCTCTTCTGGGAAACGTGGTCTCTGTAAGAGAATATTACCAAGCCCCATCGTTGGATGTGATAGGTGTGTTTTATTTTAGTTTTTAAACTTTTTTTAGTATGGAAATTTTCAAAAGATACATAAAATTAGAGAACAGTATAAGCCCAGATACCCATCATCCAGTTTCAACAATGATCAACATTTTGCCAATCTTGTTCTTTCTCTCTTGTATTTTTTTTTTTTGGAGTATTTTAAATATTTAGACTTTTTAATTTTAATGTTAATGGACATACTTAATGTGTAAAAGAAAAAAATATATAACCAGCACATCAAACGTATAACTTTACAGCATATTGCTTTGGACAAAACTAAACTATGAATTTAATTTTTAAAATTGCTATACAGATATGGCAAAGTTTAAAAAGGCAATACACAAATAGCTAAAGGTCATGAATTATTGTTAGAGGCAACAAGAGATTGGGTGGTCGTAGGCATTCCCTTCATCTTCCCTCCCTCAGCGAGGTCAGGACAGTTAGAACAAATTCTTTTTTCTGTAGAAAATGCTTAGCACCATGCCTGGCACTTAGTAAGTACGTACAAAATAGAAGCCGATGTTTTTGGAAGGCATCTTTGATTCCAGAGAACTGATGCCGGCTAACATTTATTAAACCCTTAACTGTGAATGGACACTGTGGTGAGAGGTTTACAGGTATTTCCTCCTCCTTCACAGCCACACAATCATGAGATGTTATTTTCCCCATTTTTAGAATTAAAAAATAGAGGCTCAGAGAACTTAAGTAACTTACTTAAGACCACAGAGCTAGTAAGTGGTGAAGCTAGGACCTGAATTCAAGCCTATCTTCCTCCAAAGCCCATGTCATTTTTCCACTGGGCCCCCCAGAAAGCCAGGACCCCCGTGCTGACCACGGGAGGCAGCTGGGGAAAGAACTAGACGTGTGGAGTTCGGAGCCCTGGTGTAAACCTGATTCTTCTGTTTGCTAATGTGACCTTGAACATTGCACTTCACTTTTTCTGAGCCTCTGTTTCTTATATTAATACATAAAGTGGTGGTGATAATATTATCCAATTTGCAAGCACAAAATGAAGTACTGGCAGTCCCCAAGTTCCGGTGCTCCGTACCTACGAACAGGCTCCCAAGGCTCCCCATGAAGATAATTTATAATTAAATAATTAAATTAATAATTCAGGAACTAGTTCCTTCCACGCATGTAAACAAACCAGCGTGGCATAAGCTGTTTGTTGGCGCAGCATCTTTACGCTGGCGGCTAGTCTCATAGATAGATGGAGAAGCAGCTGATGGAAACACAAGAACATGAGGAATCGCAAAATCCAGAGCTGAGGAAGTTTATGACAAAAGAATCAGCTGAAGCCTTTCGTCTGGTTGAAGCAGCACTTGCTGAGCTTGAGGAGCAAGATCCTAACATCGAGCAGTTTCCCAAGGTTTACCGTGCAGTTAGAGAGAATATCAGCTGCTACAAGGCCGTTTATGACGAACAAAAGAAAAAGCCTGTGGAAATAACCCTAGATACTTTTTTCAAGAACTGACTTCAGTAGTAAGTTCCCCTCCTCCAGCGACAGAATCAAATCCTGATTCTCCAGCACCCACTCCATCCTCTCCAGCACCGTCTCCATCATCTTCCGATTAATGTCAGCTACCTTCCTGCCTCATAAATGCCCCTTCCAGTAACCAAGACATTGATGCAACCTTAGGTAGTGTTAATCTTTAATATTCTTCTTTGAAATTTCTCCTATCTCAACTTTTCGTATG
Source organism: Propithecus coquereli (assembly GCF_000956105.1). NCBI lineage: Eukaryota > Metazoa > Chordata > Mammalia > Primates > Indriidae > Propithecus > Propithecus coquereli. The sequence goes on along the minus strand of NW_012152174.1, from coordinate 4,025,482 downwards.
AGTTTGTTTTTATATTATGTTTGTTTGAATTAAAAGAAAGAGCACAATAGTTTCTGTAATTTATTATTACAGTATAGGGACATTATTATTATTACAGTATTATACTGTATTACTGTTACCACATATGAGCCATTATAGTGTTATTATTATCATCGTACATATGCTGTTCAGGGATCTGAGTTACATAGAAATCCAACCCAAAGACATTCTCAGGACTGTATCTTGTTCCTCCGTAACCCAGGGACTGCCTCTGATGTATATGGGAATCTGGCATTGTAGGCACTAAATAAACGTTTGCACTATATTCACACACCACTAATAGAACATGTGATCTCGAGCAACACCCTTCTCTCTCTAGGTCTTGGTGTCCTCAACTAAAAAGATGATGGGGTCAACCTCAGTATCTGTAGGGTCCTTCTAGGGACAACATTCCAGAATTGTAGTCTGATTGGACCACAATAAATATTACTGACTCTGCAGTTAGTGGAAATAACTAGATAAACTTCCTTTCAATGTTATTTTGTTTATAATTACTTGTAATTGTCTTAGTCTGGATTCCTAATAAACCAGAGCTTGACAGTGCTATGTTGCTACTACTTGGGAGCTTAATCCCATGGACTGGAAGTGAGACACAGGCAAGTGAGGCAGGGAAGGAGAGAGACAAATGTGAGCAGGCATACCGAGCTGGTTGCTGCTAAGTGCTACTGATTATCTTACAGACCATCCTCTGAAAAGCAATATCGCTAGATACTCTGTTCAGAATGAAAAAAAGAACAAATTCATCTATCAGTTTCCATTTCCCATTTGGCAACATTTTGACCATGAGGTATAAATTCTTCTGCAATTATGAGTTATGCAATTCTGGGATGTGAAGGAGGGTCCCTTGCATCCCATACCTTGGGGGTTAACAGGGAAGCCCAGGATGGGAAGTGAGACGCTCGAGGCATGGGCATGAGGCTGGGCCCTGGGAGGCTGTGACTGGAAAAAGTTAGAGCTGGTCACCAAGGCAGCAGTTGGAATGAGAGACAGGTAAGGCTGAGGGGACCTGAAGAGATTTAGATACATGACGTGTTTACTTACAACCAATCAACTTCCAAACAGAGTCTGACAAGGCTTACATATAAAATAAAGATGATGAAAGACAAAATAATTTATAGCAATACGAACAACAACAAAGTACCTCAGTTTCCTTATTCTTAAAAGGGAGGATAATAATAGTACTTACTCATGGTGTTGTTGCAGTGATAGAATGAATTTTAAAATTTTATATTTGTAAAGAATTTAAAATACATGTGCCCTATAAAAGCCACTATGTACATTTTTGTTTAAAAGAAACACTGGCCACATGAGCTTCGATGGTTCTGCCACTGAGCATTAAATTTACCTCTAAGCTTTCAACCAGTTAAGGAAAAAAGAAAAATATGACAGGTTTCATAATTTACAGTAACCAATCTAAGTGGGCCTGGCAATTCTGAAAAAAAGCCAAGAATTTACCTGGCACGAAAGCCTAAAGGGAATTGATCCCAAGAGACATTAAAAACAGAATAAAAAATGTTTTCAAAATGGTTTAAGCAAGATATGTAGACGAATTCTTTATATGGCTAACTCTTTCATTGATACTTCATCAGAGAAGCTATTTCTGCTGAAAACTAAGATAAAGACATTCAGATGTGTAGTTTTCTAATTTATTACCCTGAATCCAGTAGTTCTTAACAGGAGCAATTTTGCTTCCCCAGGGGACATTTGCCAATGTCTGGTGACTTTATGGTTGTCACAATTGGTGGTGGGGGGGCGTGCTACTGGCATCTAGTGGATAGAGGCCAGGGATACTTCTAATACCGCACAGGACGTACCTCTGCTAAAGAAATTATTTGTTATTTATCTGGAATTCAAATTTAACCAGAAATCTCGTATTTTAATTTTCTAATTGTAGCAACTCTAGCTGCCAAACTTTCTATAATGCATAGGACAGTGCCTGCAACGAAGAATAGTCTGGCCCCAAATGTGACTAGTACTGAAGTTGAGAAAAACTGCCGCAAATGAAGTGTATGTATCTTTGCATACTTTCCTAGAGGAGTGGAGAAAGAGTGTGAACATTAAAATAGCTTTCCTTTCGCCAGACTTTTCTTCAAGATTAGTTGGTGGAAAATTAATTTCAGGCCAAAACTTCTAGCCTCCGACAGCTGAGTCATATATATACATATATGTACTCAAGCTGATAGAACCTTGAGTCCTGACTCCAGCAAACAGGTGGCAAAGTAGACATTCTATAGGAAGGTTCTTGAAAATCTCCTCATATCTTCTTACTGTACTAATAATTTGATACTTGCCATCTACTGCCTCCTTGGGTTGCTTGGAGAGATTATTACATACAGCTAATCCAGAAATATTTGACACTGACATTGAACAGGTGATTTGAATGGTAAGGAGAGACAGAGAATGGAGACAGCAGTACTCACGGGGCTTCCATTTGAGTTGTAGAGGCAATAACCCAGAGCAGATACAGTTGGAAGGTACCCTAAATCCCATCTTCGTGTTGGAGTAAGTGAAGGCTGGTGGGTTAACTGAATGACAAGCTGTGACAGAGAGCAGGTGAATACATTTTTCAGAAGAGGGGCCCATCTCTCGACTGGGCTGAGACGGTGGGCACGTGTTGGGTTCTAGGGAGACCTGGTCTTTCCAAGGAGGGAGCACCGGCTGGCATGTGGCTCCAGAATAGGGGAGTGGAAAAAGACTTGGTGGGAAACACCACTGCTGGGGGCAGAATTTTAATTTTAATCCCCTTTCCTCCCAAACTCCCTTTACTTCTCTGGCTGCCTGTCACTAAGGCCCACATTATACTGCCTCTGTGGCTTTATTAGACACTTCTTCATGTAGTAGGAACAAAATAGTTCCCCTCTGATATATTAACAAAGAAAATATTCTCTAAGCAGAGCTGGCAAAGGTCATAACTTAAAATCCCTCATGAAAATATCAATGAGTTAACCTTCACCTCCACCTGCCTCCCACGCCTGGAATGAGATGAATTATCTTCAGTCATTGTCTGGAGGATACACTTTGCATTCAGAAGTTCCATCACTAACCATGAAATGGCAGAGAAAAAATGGGAAAATCAGCTGACAGCTACTCTCCTCAGCTAAACTGTTTGTTTAAGAAGATGGAAAATACCCTCTACTCAGGGCTGGCTCATCTGAGGTTGTGTAAATACCTGTCTTATTCTTAACCTACATCAATCTTTTGTGGCCTTCCCTTAGCCATTTCTTAGCTATGGGACAATGGCCCCTGCACTTCCAACTCCACGCCACAGTAAGGAAAATGAAAGGCAGGACCAGGCTTCCTGCTAGGTAATGTAATAACAGACATTCACACTGGTGACCCTGATTCATCCGGAAAGGATTCAATTACTCTTGTGACCTCTGTTCAGAGGGCAGTGAATATTGTCATCTGCTTTTGAAAGCTTGCCATCAAAAAATAGCTGAAAGTAACATGTTTTTGTGATTGAAGGGTTAGTTTCAATTGTCTGAAAAATTAAATCCATGGTACATTTTCTTCTGTATCAGGGCTAGGAAACAAGGCACCACTGTACTTTCATAATATGCTGCAGTCCTCAAAGGCACAGAGGATTTCCCATTGGTTTTATTTTGAGTTGGAGGGTTCTTGATGACATACATTTTGCTTAAAAACCAAACTTTTTAAATGGAATGATGTTAGATTTACAGAAAATTTATAAAAATAGAACAGAGAGTTTTTATATACCTGTCATCCAGTTTCCCCTATTGTTAACATCTTATATAACCAAGGTACATTTGTACCAAGCAGACTCCTAAAGCTTTGGTTCCTGGATGGCATTTCTTAACCTACCCTGAGCCAGAAGGAAACCCACTGCCCTGAAGGGAAGAACTCAGTCCTGGCAGGATTCACCACCTGCTAACTAAAGAGCCCTAGGCCTTTGAATAAACATCAGAGTTAGCCAGACAACAGTCACCATGGGCTTTGGGTGAGACTGGGCTGGCTTCAGGTGTGACCCATCACTGATGACCATGAGGGAATGCCCACGTTACTCCTCCTACAACCCCAGCACCCCAGCACAGAGAGTGAGGTAAGAGAGTAAGAGATTTTGCCTGTCAATCCAGTGAATTCTCCTGTATCTTACCCAAGTCCACCAAGGCAGTACCACCAGAAGTCTCCAAGAATCACGGCATTATTGGGCTTTTGGGGCACACCCAGTGCTGATATGGCTGCAATGACCAAAGACTTAGATCACAACACTCAATTTCCTTTGAATATCTGGAAAGGCTTCTCAAGGAGGATGGGTTCAAACAAGCCCAGACTGTGAAGATTAAAATAAACCTAACTCTTCAATGCCCAGACATCAATGGACATCCTCAAGTATCAAGAGCATCTGGGAAGACATAACCTCACCAAATAAACTAAATTAGGTACCTGGTGCCAACAAAATAAGGTCACTAATCCTGGAGTAATAGAGATATGTGACCTTTCAGAGAAAGAATTCAAAATAGCTGTCCTGAAGAAGTTTAGTGAACTTCAAGACAACACAGAGGAGGAATTCAGAAATCAGAGAAATTTGACAAAGAGACTGAAATAATTTTTAAAAACCAAGCAGAAATTCTGGAGCTTTAAGAATTCAATTGACAAACTGAGAAATGCATCAGAGACTCTCAACAGCAGAATTGACCAAGAAAAAGAAAGAATTAGTTTGAAGAAAGGCTATTTGAAAATAAACAGAAGAGAAAAAAAGAAAAAAGAATGAAAAAGAATGAAGCACACCTTCAAGATGTAGAAAATAGCCTCAAAAGAGCAAATCTAAGAGTTATTGGCCTTAAAGGGGAGGTAGAGAGTGATACTGGGGTAGAAAGTTTATTCAAAGAAATAACAACAGCAAACTTTTCAAACCTAGAAAAAGATATCAATATTCAGGTGTAAGAAGGTCATAGAACACCAAGCAGATTTAATCCAAACAAGACTACCTCAAGGCATTTAAAAATCAAGCTTCAAAAGGTCACAGTTAAGGAAAAGGTCCTAAGGGAAGCAAGAAAAAAGAAAAAAAATAACATTTAAAGGAACTTCAATGTGTCTGGTATCAGACTTCTCAGTGGAAATCTTACTGGCCAGGAGAGAGTGGTATGATGTATTCAAAGTGCTGAAGGAATAAAACCTTAAGCCTACAATATTATATCCTGCAGAAATATCCTTCAAACATGAAGGAGAAATAAAGGCTCTCAAATAAGAGCTGAGGGATTTCACCAGACCTGAGCTAGAAGAAATGCTAAAACAAGCTTCTTCAATCTGAAAGAAAGGAATTAATGATTTCTTATTGAAATCATCTGAAGGTATGCAACTCACTGGTAACAGTAAGTACACAGATACAGACTATTGCTATAATTGATGTGTATAAACCATTTATTAATATGTCTTGAGTAGAATAAAAGGCAAACCTATCAAAAATAACTACGACAACTTTTTGAGAGAGAGTATAAAAAGATATGAATCAAAACAGCAAAGTTAAAAAGTGGGTGGGGGGATGGAGTTAAAGGTGGAAATTCTGTTAGATTTCTCTTTGCTTATTTGTTTCTTTGTTAGTAAGCAGAATTGTCATATATTTAAAATAATTGGTTATAAAATGTTTATTGGAAGCCTCATGGTAACCTCAAATTGAAAAACCTACAACAGATAAACAATAAATTAAAAAACAAATAACAACATGGCAGTAATAAGTCCTTACCTATCAGTAATAACATTGAATATAAATGGACTACTCTCTCCAATGAAAAAAACATAGAGTGGCTGGATGTAAATGGACTACACTCTCCAGTGAAAAAACATGGAGTGGATAAATAAAATAAGAACCAACTATATGTTGTCTGCAAGAAAGACACTTCACCCATGAAGACAAACATAGACTGAAAATAAAGGGATGGAAAAAGATATTCCATGTAAATGGAAACCAAAAAAGAGTAGGAGTAGCTATATTTCTATCAGATAAAACAGACTTCAAGACAAAAACTATAAAAAGAGAAAAAGAAGGTCATTATATAATGATAAAGGGGTTGATTCTGGAAGAGGATATAAAAATTCTAAATATATATGCACCCAACACTGGAGCACTCAGATATATAAAGCAAATATTATCAAAGCTAAGAGAGAGACCCCAATGTAATAATCATTGGAGACTTCAGCACTCCACTTTCAGCATTGGACAGATCATCCAGGCAGAAAATCAACAGAGAAACATTAGACTTAACCTGTGCTATAGACCAAATGGACCTAATAGATATTTACAGAATGTTTCATCCAACAGCTGCAGAATACATGTTCTTCTCCTCAGCTCATGAATCATTGTCAAGGATAGACCATAGGTTAGGTCACAAAACAAGTCTTAAAAAGTTCAAAAAAATTGAAATCATACCAAGTATTTTGTCTGAGCACAATGGAATAAAACTAGAAATTGATAACAAGAGGAGCATTGGAAACTATACAAACCCATGGAAATTATTATAATATGCTCCTGAATGACCAGCAGGCCAATGAAGAGATTAAGAAGGAAATGTAAGAGTTTCTCAAAACAAATGAAAATGAAACACAGCATATCAAAACCTACAGGACACAGCAAAAGCAGTAATAAGAGGAAAGTTTATAGCAATAAATGCCTACATCAAAAAAGTAGAAAAGCTTCAAATAACCTAACAATGCATCTGAAAGAACTAAAAAAAAGAAGAGCAAACTAAACCCAAAATTAGTAGGAAAAAAATAATAAAGATCAGAGCAGAAATAAATGAAATTGAAATGAAAAAGTAATACAAAAGATCAATGAAACAAAAAGTTGTTTTTTAAAAGATAAACAAAATTGGCAAAACTTTACTCAAACTAACTAAGAAGAGAGAAGACCCAAATAAGTAAAATCAGAAATGAAAAAGGAGATTCTATAACTGACTCTGTAGAAATCCAAAGGATCATTAGAAACTACTATGAGCAGCTATATGGCAATAAATTGGAAAACCTAGACGAAATGGATGGATAAATTCCTGGACACATACAACCTACCAAGATTGAACCAGGAAGAAATCCAAAACCCGAATAAACCAATGACAAGCAACAAGGTAGAAGCAGTAATTAAGTCTCCCACCAAGGAAAAGCCCAGGACCCAATGGCTTCACTGATGAATTCTATCAAGCATTCAAAAAAGAACTAGTACCAATCCAACTTAAGCTATCCCAAACTCATTCTATGAACCCTGTGTCACCCTAATACCAAAACCAGACAGACACAATAAAAAAAAGAAAACTATAGGCTAACATCTCTGATGAACATAGATGTAAAAATCCTCCCAAATACTAGTAAACCAAATTCAACAACACATTAAAAAGATTCTTCATCATGATCAAGTGCAATTCATCCCAGGGATGCAAGGATGGTGCAACACACGCAAATCAATCAATGTGATACACCATATGAACAGATGAAGGACAAAACCATATGATCATTTCAATTGATGCTGAAAAAGCATTCAGTAAAATTCAACATCACTTTATGATAAAAACTCTTTTAAAAAACTAGGAATAGAAGGAACTTCCCTCAACATGATAAAAGCCATATATGACAGATACACACCTAGTATCATATTAAATGAGGAAAAACTGAAAGCCTTTCTTCTAAGATCTGCAACTATACAAGGATGTCCACTTTTGCCACTGTTATTCAACATAGTACTGGAAGTTCTAGCTAGACCAATCAGACAAGAGAAAGAAATAAAGGGCATCCAAATTGGAAAAAAAGAAGTCAAAATATCCTTGTTTGCAGACAATATGATCTTCTATCTAGAGAAAACTAAATACTCCACAAATAAACAATTAGAACTGATAAACAAATTCAGTAAAGTTGTAGTATACAAAATCAACATACAAATATCAGTAGCATTTCTATATGCCAACAGTAAACAATCTGAAAAAGAAACTAAGAAAGTAAGCCCATTTATAATGCTACAAATAAAATGAAATACCCAGGAATAAACTGAATCAAAGAAATGAAATATCTCTATAATGAAAACTATCAAACACTGATAAAAGAAATTGAAAATGACACACAAAAAACAAAAGATATTCCATGCTCATGGATTAGAAGAATCAATATCATTAAAATGCCCATACTACTCAAAGCAATATACATATTCAGTGCAATTCTCATCAAAATACCAATGACATTCTTCACAGAAATAGAAAAGATAATCCTAAAATTTATATGGAACCACACAAGACAAGAACAAACTGGAGGAATCACATACTCCAACTTCAGATTATACTACAGAACTGTAGTAACCAAAACAGCATGGTACTGGCATAAAAACAGGCACATACACCAGTAGAACAGAGTAGAGAATCCAGAAATAAATTCGCACATCTGTAACGAATTTATCTTCAATGAAGTTGCCAAGAACTTAGAGTGGGAAAAGGGCAGTCTCTTTAATGAATGGTACTGGGAAAACTTGATATCCATATGCAGAAAAATGAAAGTAGACCCTTATCTTTTGCCATATACAAAAATAAAAATAGATTAAAGGCTTAAATCTAAGACCTGAAACTATGAAACTACTAAAAGAGAAGAAAGAATTGGGGAAATGCTTCAGGACATTGGTCTGGGCAAGGACTTCTTGAGTAAGACCCTCAAAGCACAGGCAACCAAAGCAAAATTGGACAAATGGGATCACATCAAGCTAAAAAGCTTCTGCACAGCCAAAGAAACAATCAATGAAGTGAATAGACAACCCACAGAATGGGAGAAAATATTTGCAAACTACCCATTTGATGAGGGATTAATAACTAGAATATATAAGGAGCTCCAACAATTCAATAGGAAAAAAATCAAATAATCTGGTTAAAAAATGGGCAAAGGATCTGAATAGACATCTCTCAAAAGAAGACAAATGGTCAAAAAAAAATGCTCAACATCATTAGTCTTCAAAGAAATGAAAATCAATACTATGATGAGATATCATCTCACCCCCGTGAAAGTGGATTTTATCAAAAAGATAGGCAATAATGAATGCGGGTATGGATGTGGAGAAAGGGGAGTCCTTGTACACTGTTGATGGGAATGTAAATTAGTGAAACCACTATGAGGAAGAGTATGGAGTTTCCTTAAAAAGCTAAAAATAGAACTACCATATGACCTAGCAATCCCACTGCTGAGTATATATCCAAAGGAGAGGAATTCAGTATATCGAAAAGATATTGACACTCCCACATTTATTGAGGCACTATTCACAAAAGCCAAGATTTGGAAACAACCTAAATGCCCATCAATGAATGAATGGATAAAGAAATTGTGGTACATATACATATAATGGAATATTATAGAGCCACAAAAAGAATGAAATTGTGCCATTTATAACAACATGAATGGAACTGGAGAACATTAAATGAAATAAGCCAAGACACAAAGACAAATCTCACATGTTGTCACTCATATGTGGGAGCTAAATATTAAAAACAATTGATTTCGTGGAGGCAGAGAGTAGAATGATGGATATCAGAGGCTGGGAAGGGTAGTGAGGAGGAGAGGATAAACTGGGGATGGTTAATGGGTGCAAAAATGTAGTGAACATTATGTTAAGTGAAATAAGCCAAGCTCAAGAAGACAAATCTCACATGTTGTCACTCATATATGGGAGCTAAATATTAAAAACAATTGATTTCGTGGAGGCAGAGAGTAGAATGATGGATATCAGAGGCTGGGAAGGGTAGTGGGGATTGGGGGATAAAGTGAGGATGGTTAATGGGTACAAAAATATAGTTAGATAATTAGAATGAACAATATTTGATAGTACAACAAAATGACTATATTCAACAATAAGTTAGGGTATACTTTAAAATAACTAAAAGAGTGGAATTAGAATGTTCCTAACACAAAGAAATGATAAATGCTTTAGGTGATGGATACCCTGATTACCCTGATTTGATTAATTCACATCATAAGCCTGTATCAAAACATCATATGTATCCTATAAAGATATACAACTATTATGTGCCCATAATAATTTTTTAAATGAAATAAAACCATAACTTTTTCTTTTGCAATGCACAAAGGCTCTTGCATCCTTACACAAAAAATATTTGTGTGAGGACACCTTCCCAGCAACTGCCTATCCAACCTCAGACTGATATCACCCTTGTTATTGATCCTTGTAGCCAGGGATAATTATCTCAAAACAATTATGTAATCCTCCTCATTTTCCCTTTAAAAACCTTTGTATTCCTTTACCTCCCTGAATACACACATAGTTTAATGTTCCCATTGCAATGCCCTGTTTTCTGATACATATCATTTTCTTTTAGAGATACTCTCTCTGTCATTTAGGTTGACACCTACCTGCAGTCTTGCCCCTTCCAATCTATCTTCCACTTTGTAGGCTGGAGAAACCAAATCATATTACTCCCCCATTGACCTTAGGACAAGACTTACAGTGCCTCCAAATCTCATATGTAACCTAATCATCTGTACCCCCATAACATGCTGAAATAAAAAAAAAAAAACAAATTTCTCTTTTGCTTGTCTCTAGACTCATTTCCTACCTTCTTTGCCTCAAGCTTCATTTACTTTTTTTACTTCCCCAAATATACTGTGCTCACTTCACATCTGAGGCCTTCACACATACTCTTCCCTCTGCTTAAAATACACCCTCATCCAACTTTAATCATCTTTAATACTCCTTTCTGCCAGAACTCTGGCAAAGACTCTTGCCTTGACCAAACTTTAGACAGGGTCCGCTGAGACCTCTTTTGGACTTGGCCTTGTCCCTGGTCCCTGTCCTTGGCTTACTGAGGCCTGTTTAGCAAGAAGAATCTTGCTAAGTTAGTTTAGTGAGATTCCACCACCCTTGATATCTGACCACCCTTGGTAATTCGTCACGTTCATCCCTCACCCTTGAGGTCTAAGTCTTTGGCCTGCCTTTATCAAGAATTCTGTTAGGCCAGTTTAGCAAGATCCCTACCTTTGATGTCCCTCTTAGTAATTTTCCATCCACTGACCCTTCACCCTGCTTGTTGGCAATAAATTCCCAGCTGTCTTTGCTGCATTCAGAACTGAGCTCAACTCTGCGGTGAAGTCTCTTTCCTTTACTGCAGGAGTTAACTGCATACAGTGTGCCTTTACTGCCTTTAACTCATGTCCAGCTTTGTTCTCTGACAACTCTCCATTGCCTAGGCTAGGCCTCCCAACATGCACCTCCTCCACTCCCCTTGTGACTCTCGTAATACTTTATTGTAACTTCTGTAATTGTGTGTGTGTGTTTAGTAAACTTCAAGTGTCCTGAGGGCAAGCTTTAGGTCTCATTTACCATGGTATTTCCGCAGAGTGCACAACTTGGCACATGTAGGACCCAATCAATGTTTGTGGAATAATGGAATGAATTTCCGGGGTTCCTTACTTACCTGTATGGAATGTTCCAGCAATGGAACAATGGGCAATTTTAACCATCAGAAGGTAGTTTGGTGGGCCTGTGGCATAGAAGGAATGAGTCTGTATCTAATTTCATACTAGTTGAGCAACTCTCGAGCTCCTTCCTGGGTCTGGTCTGCCCTGGAGCAGAAGCTCTGAGAGGATTTTCTCTAGCAATGGTTCCAGGTAGAATCAGCCGTTGCCTAACTCATTCACTTACTCAGGCCAACTCTCTCACCACAAATGCCTAAAATTCATTATTGTGCTCTCTGTATTTGTTTAATTGTCTCTCTATATATTTTTGAACTACCACAAAAAATAGACTAGACCTAAAATCAAATTTAGTGCTCAGGCACAGAAAGGTGATTTATAAATTCTCCATTTAATGTAACCATTCCTCATTTTGTGTCTGTTTCTCTGCTTATTTATTTCAATTCTTGGAAAGTAATTGGTTTTGAAACATTTTAACACACTTTAAAGGGTTTCACATATATATTAAGTTTGACTAGGGGCTTTCTGCTACCTTGAAACAGAGAAGTAGTCAATAATTTCCAAATGGAAATATCTTCATTTTCTAATGTATTTTCATAAAGTTTGGAGTGTGGGTAGTGGCAAACAAGACAGTAATTACATTAAGTAAAAATCATCCTTTGTTAATCAAATAGGTTAGAAGCAGAAGACTGTCATTACTATTGCTATTAAGAGACCAAAGGGTCCACCTGTAAGTCCTTCACAGACTACCAGGGTTGCATTTCCAAGGGAAAAGGTCTCACTGAAACCCCTCTGCCTGACAAGGTGCTGTTGTGGTTTTGAAGGTTTACGGAAAGGAGAATTCTGTAACCTTTCTGGCAAACCCTCCTATATTAGAAATGCTGACTCAGGGAAACCTGAATCTATTGATTTTTCACTTAAATTCTTCATTCTGCAGGTAAAACTTAATTCTTTTTGTCTTTTAGCAGTGGAGAAAACAGAAGCTTAAAGAGGTTGCTTGCCCATAATCTCATCTAATAAATGATAGACTTAAGATTTGAACCCATTCCTGATTCTAAAGAACCCCCTCCTTTGTTCTTAACCGATAGACTGCCTTGCCTGGTTAATGAGATTGTTCAGTTAACCAGTTCATTCACTTCCCTAGCCTGCTTGGATTGAAGGTAAAGCCCACTGTTCACCACAGACCTATGTGACTATAGCTCTATGTCCAGGGACCCAGGTCAATGAGGCAGTTCACAGGCTGCCTTCGGAAATACTAGAGATGGAAACAGAAGACCACAATGTGTTACAGCCCAGTGTGCTCATGAGCAACCTAGAAAGCTCTGTCAATGAGCATCCCAGGCCTTTGTACAGTTTTATACTTCTTATCATTCCACAAAACTCTCACATTTGAAAAGTGGTAAGGGCTAATCTCAGCTCAAGTGTAGTAACTCTGTCTTAGATCCAGTATCTGTAAAATGAGGATAATAGTCCCCCCCTCATAGTTCTAGTGAGGATCAGTGCCATATTATTACATGTAAAGTGGTTGGACAGAGCCTTGTAGATAGTAAGCTCTCAGTAAAGGTTAGGTATGAATACTACTGTTAAATTGTTGCTATTCTTATTGTTTGTTATTGTTATGAGAACAAAGTGTTTAATCGCAGCCGTAGCCGATTAAGTATTGACTAGAGCTATAGTCACATAGGTTTATGGTGAACAGTGGACATGGCTTTTAATCCAAGCTAGTTAAGTAACTGAATGCCCTGGTTTCCTGAACAATCTCATTAACCAGGCAAGGCAGTCCATTGGTTAAGAAGAGAGGAGGGGGTGCTTTAGACTCAGGCCTTGGTTCAAATTTTAAGTCTACCATTTATTAGATGAGATTATGGGCAAGCAACCCCTTTAAGCTTCAGTTTTCTCCTACAATAGACCCTCTGTAGTGAGGTTCCTGACTGGTTAGTGACCCAGCTACTAAGAGGAAGAGGAAGCTCTAGCAGTTGCTGCTAAGACACATACACACTTACACAGGTGCCTGGACACCCTGAGAACTTTGTACATTCACTTTAGCTTTTCTGAGAATTACATCTTCTATTTTGTAAAATTTTAATATTTACTAATAAAATATTAGATAAAACTCTTGTCCCCCAAATCTTACTTTGAGGTACTACTATTTATACCATATAATTCTTAAGTTTCTCTTTTTGATTACAGCTATTAATTATTCACATCCAGAGATTGTCTTTTTATTAGTCTTATATCTATTCTTCAGATTTTTAACCATTCTTCTCCTTAAGCATTTTTTTCTTTCTTCATGTTGTGCAGTTTTGTTTCATATAAAGATCTATTTGATCTTTAATCAGCATTAACATTTCTTACATACTGTCTTTTACACTTCTTAATGCTTAAAAACTTTTAAGTATTTAAATACACAAACTGTACAAAATTATTTGCTTACTATAAAACCCCCCCAGAAATGTAAAAAAATGCTACAAGTACTTTATAGACATACTTTATTAGCTTCAAGATATTGAACACCTGTTTACAGTTACAATTGTAGAAACTGTATGTCTTACTTTTAAATATGAGACAAAGTTCAGAAATGCATAACATCATTATGACATGTCGCCTGACACTATCAACAGTTTATTAAGTAACAGGCATAGTTTTTACACAATCTTTAGATGCCTGCGCATTCATTCACTGCAGACGGGTCACATGAAGAACTCTCAAGGGTGAATCAGGAGGACCTACACCTATATTCTTTATTGTCGCATTAGCCCACAGATAAAGCCAACGGAGGTCCCCTTCCCCCTTGCACACACACATGTACACACACCCACATGCCTGGGGCTATCCTCTAGAGACTTTCTCCTTGAAGACCACTCTTGATGTTCATCTTGATCAGATTTCATCTCTGTGTAAAGGAGGGGCTGTGAATGTGTCATGGGAATATGCCAACATGCCTGCGCCCATACCCCCTGCCAACCGCCCCCCACAGCAGCCCTGTATTTGTGAGTGTGTCTACTTGCTTGAGTTGCGTAGAACAGAAAATACCTAAAGGGAGTTTGTTAAGAAGAGAAAGAACATATTCCAGTTCTTGCTAGCAATTTGGATACTGGTGAATATAAGGCCGCCTCCGTTCCTGTCCTCTTCCCTCTCTGAGAGAAAGCACTGTCATGGAAAACCATGTTGTGACCAAGCACGTGGACTCATGCAAATACAAGGAAGTCACTGAGAGGTCAAAGCCCTAGTTTAGGAAGATTGAATGGTACCTGCTAACAGGACCTTCTGAGCACCCTGCCAGCTCATACCTCCTAATTTTGTATACCTGCCCAGGGCCAGCTGCCCATGTGGAAGGTTCCGAGTGTCCACACAGTGAGTCAACAGATGAATAATCACCCTCAGAGGCAGGTAAAAACTCCACCTCTTTCAGCTTCTTCTGGCGGCTGGGTAGCAGGAAGTAGACTAATTAATGCTGATGTTTCCGTAGCATTTAGGTTAGAGAAATAAAAGATATCAGAAAGTCAAAGATTTTTCTAAAAGCCAAAGGTCCTACCTACATGAACCAAGGTTGAATTTATAGAAAATTTTGCTTTGGTGACTGAGGTGAAAAGAGATTGATTTCCGAGGTCTCACTATGAGTCAGCAAACCACCACAGGCACTAGATCAGAGGAATGCACACTGGTCCACATGAAAGCAACAAGTGGAAACAGCTGCTCTGTGCAGATTTATCTAGACTGATCACAGAAGCAGAAAAGGAACTAGGTTTATGTCAGGCCCTGGGCCAGAGCCCAGGGTGACTTTTTTCTAGGAAATTGCTATAGTGCCAGCAACCTTTTAGCACAGGTATAGAAGCAAGTAATATAATGTCAACCTCTATCCAAAATAATTTTTTAAAAATCCATAATATTGTTTACTTTGTTACTGGAAAAATAGAGATACTCTTTCTTCCTTCACTGGAGGTAACTGATAGCAGGCAAGGAGAGAGTGCTGGATTCCTAAAGGTTCTCTAAGGGAATCTACAACAGTTCCCCACTTTTGTGTCCCCCGTACAGAGAAACATTAGACAGGGGACTATATGGGAACTTTCAAAGTCATGGTTCTCAAATTTGACCACAAATCTCATTCTATATGTTTTCCTGGATGTTCCTTTCTTAGGCAATACAGTCTTTTCTAGAGCCATCTTTAAAGTGAAATTTTAACTACAACTATATACAATTTTTTTCTGTTTCTTCCCATCTACTCAATGTCCTTGACTCAGATCCCCACCTTGGGAGATGGGAGTGTAAAACAACAGCATTGATTCTTATATTTTTGGAAGTGGACCACTTTGCCCCAACATTTATTCTTCTAGAATCAGTCTTGGAAATAACCATTAGCTACTCTGTCAGATAGCTTCTGCTACATAGTGAACTACCCCAAAACTTGTGGTGTAAAACGACAGCTATTTATGTAGCTGACAATTTTGTGGATCAGCAATTTGGACTGAGCTGGGCTGGGAAGTTCTTCCAGTCTTGGCTAGGCTCAGTCATGAGTCTGCTGGGTTGGTTGGGAACTGTAGGGCGGCCTCAGCATGGTCGGCTTGTTGCTGCTCCACGTGGTCTCCTCACCTTCCAGCAGGTTACCCCAGGCTTTTCCACATCGTGGCTGGGCAAGGACCCGAGAGAGAGCAGGAGTGTCCAAGCCCTCTTTAAGGCCTGCCCTGGAACGGGCACATCCCTTCCACCACATTCTATTGGCCAAGTCACAAGGCCAGCCCAGATTCAGGACCAGCCTACCTCTTGATGGGAAGAGATGCAAAGTCACATTGCCAAAGGCACGGGTACAGGGAATCATTACATCGTAGTCATTTTTGCAATCTGTCATACCAACAATGAAGGAAAAGTATATTCAAATAATTTTATCACAGGTGAATTTTCCATGGAAGAAAAATGCGCTGATAAATTACATGGCTTTGTGCCTTGCATGAAATAGCAGTAAGCAGTCATTCTTGCTAATATTGCTACTGGGAAAACAAGAAAACCAGGGGCCAATTCTCTGTTTGTTAGTCTGGCTTCCTAGATTTTACAACAATAAATGGAAGGCCCTTCCTCTTAATATAATAACTTTCATTTTGCAGCAGTTTGTGTAGATTCTTGTTGCAGGCTGGATTCTCCTGGAGGTAGACTCTGAGATGGAGTTTAGTGTGAAGGGTGTGCATTAGGGATTGTCCCCGGGATCGACACCTGAGGCAGACCAGGGAGGGGGAACAAAGGGAAGAGATGAGTGGTCCTGCAGGTCCACAGCCTCAGCTGACTCCATGGGAGCTCTGGATTTAAAATTGCCTGTCAGAGTTAAACCAGATTGGGCCAATGTGGCTGGGCCTTCATAACCAACCCCCCTCCATCAGTCACTGGATGTAAGCCTCCTTTGGGGAGGACACGACCTTGGGCAAGGTGGCTTTCTGCAGCTGAGGCAGTCCCTGAAGGTGCCAGCATACGGAGGCTGTCTGCTAACAGCAACTCTGGAGCTGAGGCCCTTTCTTCCAGATTCATCACAATGCTAATAGAATTATGGTGAGATTCTAGCTGCATACAACTGATTTCTTCTGGAGGAGAAGCTGTATGACACATCAAGTGATGATATTATTGACTCTGTTGTTTCCCTCGGAGGGTTTCTAATAGCTTCATGAAGGATATCTGACTCATAGCACTGTTGCCCTCATTGTGCTGCTGGGATTGAGCAATAAGGAGTGAGCTAGCTGAGGAATTCATTGACCCTCCATGCAAGTCTGCTTTTGTGTGTATTTCAGGCCAAGAGTTCCTGGCTGGGTCGATGGGGATGTGGGGTCTTTCTCCCTCTTCTGTCTGGATGACAAATTGCCTTCATTGTTTGGAGCAAGTGAATTTGGGCTAAGCGGGGACAGGGCCCAGCAGTTGAACCCAACACTAAGGTAGTCATACGTATAAAAAGTCTAAGCTTACAAAATAGATCTATTGGAACTGATCATGTTGCAATCATATTTTTCTTCTCGTCATGAAGCAATGAAGCATACTCCCCTGGTGAATTCAGAATAGTATTTGATTTTCAAAATTTGATTTACATGCAAACTTTCAGTCACCTGCTATACTTAGAGCTGGATTAATAAAGCCTTAGTTGCACTTTTTTCTGACTATGGGACTCCCCATGTAAAGGTCCTAAAATGGTCTTTGTAAAGTTGACCAGCTGTACTGAGAGGCGTTATGTTTAGTGGTGAAAAGGCAAAGTTCTGGTGTTAGACAGACTTGGAATCTTGTCTCCGATGCTTTTTAGATGTGTGTTCTTGAGCAAATCAGTCAATCTCCCAAAGTCTCAGTTTCCTCATCTGTACAATGGGGATAATAACAGCCACTCCCTCCTAGAACTACGGTGAGGATTCAGTGAAGTGAGGCCCATGCAGAGCCTGGCATAGGCCTTGGCACCATAAATGTTAGCACCACCTCAGTAGGATGATGATGGCAACGATGGTGAGGCATTTGCCCTTTGCCCTTTGCCTCATCCCCACAAACACTCGCGCCTGTTTATGGTCACCTTCATCTGCCAGTTCTTAATTCTGGGGCAGGAGATCTGAAGCAATGGGTAGTGGGTAGATATAAAAGAATATAGAGGAAAGAAGTATAGTTTTGAAAATATGTCTTAAACAGATTCACCTTTCAAAATAGCACTGTAGCACAGAATGGATAAATTCTAGGAGAAATACATTTTTTTAAATGACTATGGCTGTGTCAGTGACTCCTGAGAGCAGACACCTAAGGGAACAGAGGGAGGGATGAGCTCATGGGGTGTTGGCCACCGCCGAGTGCATCGCTTAGGTTCAGGAATGGAGGGCAGGGAGCCAGCAAACAGAACCAAGAGCCCAAAGCTTGTGGGCCTGTGGGAAGGACACAAAAGCCACAGGCTCCTCATGCCAGATCCAGGATTGGCTGCCAACAGTGACAGATTGAGAGGGCTGACAATGCACAAGGCAAATGGAGCTGGTTTCTAAATATAAGGACTTTTGACGTCGTCGGTGAAAGCTCAGCTGTTCTATAATGAGGTTTAACCTTTGTCCACTCTGGAAAGAGATTTCACAAGAGTTTGGTTCACTCTTGCTCAGGCTCATGTCACAAGAGTTTATCACAGAGAAGGACACTGCTAGATTTACAAACTGTAAATATAAAGGTGAATATAATTTTCAAAGTACGGTTTAGGTATGAACTTAATATTCTATATTGGAAGAGAATATCTCTATCTTTGGCTGTAGTAATTTATTAATGCACTTCTAGATTTGGTAAACTCTTAGCATGGGAGGGAACTGGTGTGTTCTGATTAATCACTGTCTTACTGAGCTATTTATTGTTGTCATACTCAGATTACCAACTTTCAAAGAACTGGAATTCAACACAATGCCATTAGCACTGAAGCTGTTACAATGTATCCTTTCTTTGGCAGTTTAGAAGAGCTTTAGGATCTTTTAGGACCTCATCATTGTCATTATCACTGTGCAGTTCTACAGGTTTAGGACGATGTAAGCAACTGGGCCCAACATATGCCCAGAAGCTGTCCTGTGAATATGTCCCTAGTGTCTGATTCTGGACTTCTGTGCTGTTTTCTCATTAAAGTACATGTTTAGAAGCTACCTCTGGTTATTCAAGGCTTCTACTTGTTGGATTCATAGTCAGTGAGATTGTCCCGTTGACGTAGCCCTCACGTGGATGCCATCTCCCAGATGCGCTACACGGGAGCCACGGGCAGAACTCGTCAGGGGGGGAGATATCCATGGGAAACGCTTTGCCTGGGGATTCCAGACCCTCAAGCCATCTCCAAAACTGGTGACAGAAACCTCGGGCTTGAATGTGGACTGCCTGGTGTTTCAGTCTGATTCTGATAGCCCGGTAATGAAATTAGTCTAAAGGACTTCATTTTAAGCCCTCAAAGATATTCAACTGAGCAGTTTATGGCCAGATACAAACACGACCTCTATCTAAGTTCCTTTGTATCAAAGTATGTTTATTATTTGTTCCAGCTGTCTTATTCCTCTTTAAAAATAGGAAAAATATCTCACTTAGCTCTTGATCTTACAGTGTGTAGAGTTTAAAGTTATGAGACTGATTTTCTCAGATGGCTCTTAAGTGGACTGATTTCAGGTGGGAGTCCTAGGAGGGCTTTGAGGAACACACCAAGCGCACAGTTACACCTTTTAAAAGCTGTGATTTGCCAAGACAGGAGCGTTAAAGGACGACACCACCTGTCACTTGGTGCAGCACTCTGAAGTAAACTGACCAAACTCTTCTATGGCTAGACAGCCCGTGGGCACGAACGCCTCAGCTCCCTGCCTTGGTTCCCATCCTGTCTCCTGAGCATCTCCTCCTGCCCTGTCTGCTGCTCCTCTCCTTCTGGACCTTCTTAGCACCTTAGCTCTTGCTTCACCTGCAGTCTCTGGCCTCCCCCTTGCCCATCAGTCCTGGAGCTCCACACTTCTCCCATGCCCTCGCTGCCCTTGCCCCTCCCCTGGGCTCCAGTTTGCACCCAGCTTGTGTGATGTCTGCTCCCTGCCGCTCCTGGCAACACCTGCACCCAGCCTTTGCCCCAAGGCTAGCGCATGTGTTTGGCGAGGTATTCTTGGCTCAAGAAAAAGATACAGATAAACTTGTTCCACCATAAATACCTTTTACTGGATTCTAAACAACTTTTACTTGTTCTGCAACATGTTTATTCTTAATTCAGTGGGTCCAACATTTTTTATTATTGATCAGCTGGCAAATATTTATTGACACCTACTACGTGCCCAGTGCTAGGCATGGCATGGCGTTCAGAAGTTATTATACCTTGTTACCTTGAATCCTGAAGAGGATGGAAGGGTGATCTGGCTGTGAGATCGCCCTCCCCACACCTGGGAGAGTTGACCCCACTTATCTCCATGGTTGGCTGATAGACTATTTTTTCTCCCTAGTCCTCATGGCGCCTCCTGAAGCTGTCAAAAAAGAGCCAACCTACCCAGCTAGACCATTCCTTCATAAAGTGTATACATGACGTCCAATACAAAAACAAAAGTACAACTTTGTATGTAGTGTACTTATGGTAGTTTTTAAAAAGCAAGGAGAACACACAAGAAAGTGATGACATTGGTTCTGTTTGGAAGGGAACTGAGTGGTTGGGAGTCAGGGGACAAAGGGAAATTTTCACTGTATATCTTTTGTACCTTTTGAATTTTAAACACTGTGAATATTATAGCTATCTTAAAAACAAATAAAATCTATTTTAAAATGTTAAGTCCTCAAAAGGGGGGTAAGGTAGTGTTAGAATAGGAGGAGCTGTAACCCCTTGCTGCCACCTGTAATCTTAACCAACTGATGAGATACACAAGTGTAGATAGAGAAAGCGAATCCCTAGAAAACCATGGAACAAGGCTTACAAATTATGTGTGGATTTTTTTTCTGAATAAATATACTAAGACACCCCTTATGAATATGCATGTGCCCAGGCCCCTTTGGCCCATGACTGGGAAGCAGACTGACAGGTAGAGATAGTAGGCCCAGGTCAAATGCTAGAGGGAAGTGTCTGGAAGGCCCTGGTGACTCTGAGTGATTTAGCCAGAAGATAACCAACTGTGTTAAATTCTGTATAAATGCATATGTGGGTTTTTGTGAGGGCTCACTACCAATTAGGGATTTGAAAACTCACAGCATGTTTAATTTTGTGAGACTTGTTTGAATTTCAGGAAAGAAGATGTTGGGTTTCGATGATACTGTCACACTATCTGCCTTAGTGAATCTGTGTTCGCTTCAAAACAGAATAAATTTGTGTTCCCTGGTGTAAACCATAAATAATGTCCACAGAATATGCTTCACAATATTGGTTAAGGCTGTGTCTACAATCTGCTGTTTATACTCCTGGCACTTTTTCTTGGTGACAAATAAGCTTAATACAGTGAAGAAGCTGCCACAGAGCCCTGTGCAGCCCACAGAGGGAAGTCACAATTCACCAGATATGCAGTTGTTTGTCAAATTTTCAAATCAAGCACAACAGGCCACCAGCACTAAAACTCTTCAGAGCAAATCATGAATATTACAAATTTGAATTTACTTAATAAGCAATTACTGGATGAGTGTACTGAAGTAGCCAGCATCTATGTACAATCTTCAAAATAATTTTTTTAAGAAAAGCAAAATATGCACAAGATTTGTTCTATTGGTCCTGTTTGATGGGCATCTAAAAGATTTATATGAAAAGATACATATTGCAACTTCAAGCTATTGTAACTTGGAATAACAGCAAATCCCTGAGATGGGCAGAACTCTCTAGTGAACTATAACCAAATGAGCCACCCCTTCCAGGATCACAAAGCAGTGCTGGAGACAAGAGTCCTTCATTTTATTTCACTCCTTATAGTCAGGTTGAACATAGTTGGCTGCCAACCCATCTTAGATCCACAGCTTAAGTGCCCTACACAGATTACTTCATTAAATCACAGCTACCACTTGGGTTATAATTATTCTGTTTTATGGATGAGGAAGCTGGGATGCAAAGAGAATAAGTCATTTACCCAAAATCACACAGCTGGTCAGTGGTCAAATCCTGCCTAGCATGACTCCCAAAGCTGCATTCTAACTACCACATTGTTCTGCTGCTCTAAAGAAACATACTCTGATCAATGGGATCATTTTATATATGATATGCTTAATGGAGGAGCATTAACTTTAACTATATTTAAATATTAGAAGAAAAGAGAACTGTAGTAAACTTGGGCTGCCACGTACAGTTGTATAGATGAGCACTGCCCAATCATAGGAGGTTCTGTCCATGTTACAGACCCTATGGAGGGCACCTCTTAAAGCTGGGCAGTGCACAACATATAGCAGCATATGCAGCAGCATACCAACATGTATCAGCCATGTCCCCGAGTAACCCGAAGGATTGATGAAATTTGTGTAAATGTTTCTTACCACAAGAGACATTATTTCCTAAATTATCCCTATAAAGTTAGAAAGGTAGATTATAGCAAAAGAAAGGCAAGGGAGAAGAAGATATTATATAAACCATTAGGAGACTGGCACATTTATTCTTTATCTATATCCTTCAAATTTGACAGACCGAATTAATTCATTTTGCTATGAGAGATATGGTAATTAGAATTGTCACCTATTCTCCCACGTCTCCTCCCTTTATCTTCTGGGTTTTGTTAGTCATACTATTATTTTTACATGGTCAGGATTTATGCTATTTACAGCTTATTAGGGATTGTAATTCCCAAATGCTTAGGTCCAATCCCACATCTAAATAGACCACTAGACCTTATATTGTGGCCTTTCCATTTTTTAATTCATATAGGTTAGTTTCTTAATTGGCCCAAAAATTATCACTGAGTATAATTTTGTGATTTGGGTTCTCTAAAAATTTTTGAGAAGTTTTTTTTTATTTCAAAAAAATTCAGGGGGCACAAGTGTTTTATCTTACATGGATGGATTGTATCATGCTGAAGTTAGGGCTTTCAGGGTACTGGTCACCAGAATAGTGTACATTGTACCCAACATGTACATTTTTATCCCTCACCCCCCTCCTACCCTCCACCCTTCTTAGTTTTCAATGTTCATTGCACCACTTTATGACCATATGTATCCCTCATTTAGTTCCCACTTATAAGTGAGAACATATTATTTGTTTTTTCATTCCTAAGATACTTCACTTAGGATAATGGTCTCTAGTTCTATCCAAGTTGCTGCTAAAGACATTATTTCATTCCTTTTTATGGCTGAGTAGTACTCCATGGTGTGTGTGTATGTGTGTGTGTGTGTATGTGTGTATCACAGTTTCTTTATCCACTCATCAATTGATAGGCACTTAGGTTGATTCCATATATTTGCAATTGCGAATTGTGCTGTGATAAACATTCAGGTGTAGGTATCTTTTTTATAAAATGACTTCTTTTCTTTTGAGTAGTTACCCAGTAGTGGGGTTGCTGGATCAAATGGTAGGTCTACATTAGTTTTTTGAGGAATCTGCATACAGTTTTCCATAGCAGTTGTACTAGTTTACTTTCCCACCAACAGTATATAAGCATTTTCTTTTCACTGCATCTGTACCAACATGTATTGTTTTTTGACTTCTTAATAATAGCCATTCTGACAGAGGTAAGGTTTAATTTGCATTTCCCTGATAATTAGTGATGTTGAGCATTTGTTTATATGTTTGTTGGTTGTTTGTCTATCTTCTTTTGAAAAAAACTCTGTTCTTATCTGTTGCTTGCTTTTTGTTGGAGTTATTTGGTTTTTCCTTGCTAATTTGTTTGAGTTCTTTGTATAATAGATTCTGGATGTTAGCCCTTTGTCAGATATATAGTTTGTGAATATTTTCTCCCATTCTGTAGACTGTCTCTTTATTCTGATGATGATTTCCTTTGCTGTGTAGAAACTTTTTAGTTTAATTAAGTCCCATTTATTTATTTTTGTTGTTGCTGTATTTGCTTTTGGTGACTTAGTCCTAAATTCTTTGCCTAGGCCAATGTCCAGAAAAGTTTTTCCTCAGTTTTCTTCAAGAATTTTTATGGTTCCAGGTCTTACATTTAAGTCTTTAATCCATCTTGAATTAATTTTTGTATATTATGAAACATAGGGATCTAGTTTCATTCTTCTGCATGTAGCTATCCAATTCTCCCAGCAG